>NW_022446561.1:0-2385 GCF_009761245.1 Sapajus apella | reverse complement strand
CAGAGACCCCAGGCAGGTCCAGCTCAGCTTGTGTGCAACCCCTGGGCCTCTAGGAGGATGGTGGTCTCCTCCTCCTCCGAAGCTTCTGTGATCCTCAGCTTCACGCCCTCACCTTGGGTCTGCTTTGCACACGTTGTTCGAGTGCTGACTGTGCTAGGTGATGGGGACATGCAGGTGAATCGTTCAATCCCGCAGGGTACAGAACCTTCTGTGTGGCCAAAGCAGTGCAGGGAGGCCCAGAGGACTTTGGGAGCACCGAGGAAGACACTCCTGGCCTGGGGAAGTCAGGGAAGGTTTCCTGAGGAAAACCCCGTTGTCCTCAGATCCTGGCAGGATGCTCATTCATGTTGCTATCTCTGCCTGCCTCACTTTCCTCATCTGTGAAATGGGGACAACAATGGTACCTACATCCTAGGGTTGTTATTCATTTTACACGTGAGCAGTGCCCGGCGCGTGATGGGTGTTACAGAAGCGGGTAAATAAAAGCAGCCATGTGGGCTGGGGAGGGTGACCCGGGAGAAAGGCCTGAGCACGCTGGCATTTTAGAAAGAGAATGCCAGCTGGCCCTGAGTGTTGGGTGGACCCAGCCTTGTGATGAGTCCAGTTTAGGTCCCCAAGAGAGGGGTGACGGGGCATGGACACGGGGTCAGGATTTGGGGTGTCTCTGTGAGGTTTTGGTGACCTATGACATATCTGAGCAATTGGGAGAGCTCAGACTTTTAAGGTAATGGTGGAATCTTTGGCATCAGCAGACGGGGTGCAAGTGGGGAGAGAAGTGAGGGCAGCGGGTGGTAGGCAACCCTGTCACCCTGAGCCCAACCTATACACAGCCCGTGGCCAGCAGGGTATGTGGATGTGGGTCTGATCCCAGCTGGCGCACGTGAGATCCGAATCCAGGAGGTGGCGGAGGCTGCTAACTTCCTGGCACTGCAGAGCGAGGACCCGAAGAAGTACTTCCTCAATGGCGACTGGATCATCCAGTGGTACAGGGACTACCAGGTGGCAGGGACCACCTTCGCATACGCATGCAGGGGCAACTGGGAGAACCTCGCGTCCCCGGGTCCCACCAACGAGCCTGTCTGGATTCAGGTGCGTGCTTCCCAAGGCCCAGGAGCGGGGAGCAGAGGTGGAGACCCCAGGCCCATGGCAGGGTCTCATCCTGGAGGAGTGAGTCCTGGGGCAGTCACAGAGCCTGGCTCTCAGCCAGGCCCTCCTGCTGCAACCTCTGCCTCAGTTTCTCCATCTTTTAAAATGGCCCCGTGATGTAGCTGCAGTTCAGAGGTGGCTGGGGTCAGCTCCTCTAGGGCTGGGTGGATGGAGAGGATGCCTCATGCTCACGGGGCCCGTCTGCTCGCCCAGCTGCTGTTCCAGGACAGCAACCCGGGGGTGCGCTATGAGTACATCGTCCACAGGGAGGCAGATGGCCATGGCGAGATCCCGCCGCCCGAGTTCTCCTGGCACTACGGACCCTGGACCAAGTGCACGGTCACCTGCGGCACAGGTGAGAAGAAGGACAGGCACAGCCCCTCCAGCAGGGGCTTTGGCTCTGGACAGGGACGCTGGCTTCAGCCTCCAGCTCACTGCTGGGCCACCACGGGTCTTGAGGTTTGCTTCTCTGAGCTTCAGTTCCCCATCTGTGAAATGAGGCTGGTAATTGCCCCATGTCCCATGCCTGCTGGGTGGTAAATAGATGAGGCAGGTGGGGGCAGCTTGCGGCAAGTGCTCAGCGTGCCCCAGCCCTTGGCGTTCTCCATCCAGGGAGCACAGCTCCCTCTCAATTTTGTCCTGGCTCAGCTCCGGCAGGTCTCATGCCTGCATTTCTGCTGTGTCCTGGAGACGACCTTCCCACCCTCACAGAGCTTTAGCTGTGGGCCTGTAGGGGCACTGCTCCCCTTCTCCAGCCCCTCCAGTGGTCCAGAGCCTGGGGCTCCCTGGTGGCCATCCCATGAGGGGCTTCCCAGACAGGAGGGGGAACAGTGGAAGGTGGCAGGGAAGGGGGCAGTGAGGGGAGGGAGGCCAGGGCACAGCCAGGTTTCCCACCCAACTCTGAGGCCAGCCTAGTGGCCCCTCACCACTCCGACTTATTTCTTTAAACTATATAAGAAGTATGATGTTTTCATTAACCCTGATTCTTCCTCCCCATATTTCCCTTCGTGCCCCCCATGCCCCTTGGTCTCCCTGCCTCTCAGAATCTCCCACCTCAGGTCTCCTACCCTGCCCCTTGGTCTTCTCCCCCATGCCCCTCAGTTTCCCCCGACCCCTCAGTCTTCCCCCTGGCCCCTTGGTCTCCCCTTCCGCCCCTCAGTCTCCCCCCCCCCCTTGGTCTCCCTGCCCACCCCTTGGTCTCCCCCCACCCCTCGGTCTCCCCCTGCCCCTTGGTCTCCC
>NW_022446560.1:0-2385 GCF_009761245.1 Sapajus apella | reverse complement strand
ATTGATATTTTTCCTATACTTTTTCTATTCTCATTTGATATATTTCTGCCCTGATCCTTATTGTTTCCTTCCTTCTGCCACGTTTGGGCTTAGTTTGTTCTTCTTTTTCTAGTTCCTTTTGGTGTAATGTTGAGGTGTTTATTTGTGATCTTTGTTCTTTTAGATGTACATGTTTATTGCCATAAACTTTGCTTTTACAGCTGCTTCTCCTGTGTCCCATAAGTTTTGGTATGCTTTGTTTCCATTTTTATCTCTATATATTTATAAATTTTTCTTGTAATTTCTTTTTTTTGGGGGGGGGCACATTGGCTGTTCAGATGCATGGGTATTGATTTCTTATATTTGAGAATATTCCAGGTCTTTTTTCCTGTTATTAATTTCTACTTTTATACCATTATAATCAGAAAAGATTTGGATATATTTTTAATCTTAAATTCGTTAATCTTGTTTTGTGATCTAACATATGATCTATCCTGGAGAATATTTCACGTGGGTTTGAGGAGAATATACATCCTGTGAATGTTCGACATATATCTCTCAGGTCTATTTGATTGAAAGTATAGGTGAACAAAAAAGTATAGGTGAAGTCCAACATTTTCTTATTAATTTTCTCCTGTATCATCTTCCTATTGCTGAAAGTGTGATATTGAAATCTCCTTCAATTATTGGATTGCTGTCTATCTCTCCCTTCATATCTGTTAATATTTGCTTTATATATTTAGGTGCTCTGATGTTGGGTGGTGCATATGTATTTATAATTGTTACATTTTCTTTTTTTACAGTTTTGAATATAAAGGCTATTTTATCTGATAAATAGCTACTCCTGCTCTATTTTGGTTTCCATTTGTATGGGAATTGTTATATTTTCTCTTTTTACTCTTTTGAATATAAAGTCTATTTTATCTGGTAAACAGCTACTCCCTCTTTATTTTGATTTCCATTTGTATGGAATATCTATTTTCATCATTTCATTTTCAGTCTCTGTGTTTCTTTACAAGTGAAATGATTCTCTTTTAGGCAGCATGTATTTGGGTCTGTTTTAAATTTATGTAGCTGCTCTGTATATTTTATTAATTTTAGACCATTTACATTTAAATTAATTATTGATCGGTAAAGATTTACTATAGACATTTTATTTATTGTTGTCGGGATATTTTATAGATTATTCCTTTCTTTCCTTCTTGCAGTCTTTCTTTGTAATTATGTAATTTTCTGCAGTAGTATGCTTTATTTTTTTTCTCTATTTTGTATCTAGTATAGATGTTTGCCTTGGGGTTACCATGAGGCTTAAGCGAAACATCTCATAGTTATATCCAACTTAACTTGACTCACATAGAAGAGGTGGAAATTTCTAAATAAAGCTTACAACTGGGAGTTCAGGTGTTTATGTTTTAGGAATCTTCAAAATTTATGAGATCTCTAGAGCTGTAGCTGTCACTGTAATGAGCTGCAAGGATTCATTTCCTGCCAAAGGGTAGCTAAATCACCTCTCTTACCGAACCCAACAGTGACTCAGACATTCAATGATTTCTCTGGTCTTTCATTTACAAAAGATTCATTAAACTACTCGATGTGAGAAACTGCTCCATGGCTTAGTGATACCAGTGTAAACAAAGTGCATTTGCTCCATTGTAGCAGTTGTATGGTGGTATAAAAGCTAAACATGGTATTGGAAGCTTTTCAGAATTGAAACTTTGTGACCTTGGGCAAATCCAAACCTCTCTGATATTAGTATCTTCAACTATAAATTGGGATAATATCTGTCCAAAATAAATTGTCTTTAGATGATCAGATATGCTAATGTATGCTAATGCATGTGGGAGTCCCTTTTTAAGAGCATTTTTGTTTATTAGCTTTTTTTTTTTTTTTTTTTTTTTAAACATAGACAACTGGTTAAATAGCATTTCTTTTCAAGTGTCCAACTTGGTAAAGAAACATGATGACCACAATGTCAAAGGGTCGAGCATGTCTTATGTGTTTAAACCTAGATTCATCACTAGAACTGTTGCCAAAAGAAAGCACATTGACAGTAATGGATTTAAGATCTGTCAAAACACAAGTGATAGAAATTCATCTTCACATTTTTAATGCTCTTATTAGGAACTTTTATTTTTCCCAAATGAAACATGGTTTTACAGCTTTATAGCTGTTCCAACTTTTAAAATTATCCAGCATATTCCTGAATTTAACAGGTTTTAATTCTAAGTTACTCTCTACCTTTCCATGTATTGCAACCTGGAAGCAAATATGAAATCCATGAATGCACAGTAATATTTTCAGCCATTTATTTGTTTACTGACTAACTTGTTCTCTCATTGGTAACATATTAAATTAATATATTTAAAAAGACTTGTACAGCTTGGTAAATGAATGAGTATGAATATA
>NW_022446559.1:0-2386 GCF_009761245.1 Sapajus apella | reverse complement strand
GAGTCTGAAACCAGGGTGCGGCAGTGGGGAGCCTTAGCCCTTTTTTTAGCTGGAGTGGAGACATGTTTCAGGGAGGTTTGATTTGGTTGGAATATGAGGTTGGAGGCAGGAGAGACCATTGCTCATTTAGGGGATGTCGTGTGTTGACTAAGAATATTCCCTTTCATGGTATCCTGTGTGGATGTCGCTGGTTGACTAAGAACGTTCCTGTTCGTGGTGTCCGGTATGGACGTCGCTGGTTGACTGAGCATGTTCCTGTTCGTGGTGTCTCGTGTGGATGTCATTGGTTAAGAACGTTCCTGTTTGTTGTGTCCTGCCTGGATGTCGCTGATTGACTAAGCACATTCATGTTCGTGGTGTCTTGTGTGTATGTCATTGGTTAAGAAGGTTCCTGTTCATGGTGCCCTGCGTGGATGTCATTGGTTAATAATGTTCCTGTTCGTGGTGGCTTGTGTTTCTGCGGGTGTCCTAGATGTGTGTAAGACAGTTAAGGGGTGGAGGGGATACTGTTTTGCCCCAGGAAGGCCCTGCGCCTGGCCGTCAGCAGTTGGATTGACATGTGACCTCTAGCTGGGTCAGCCTGGTCACTGCTGGCATAGTGCGGTTTCACCTCCGATCTGGCCATGGAGTGGTGGATTCATGCACTTCCCACAGCCCAGACCCAGGCAGGAGGATCTGAAGGGCCCACTCTGCCCTAGGGCTCTTCTGCATTCACCCCACACCAGGATCCTAGGACTAATTGGGCCTCCACCAGACTTGGTCTCAGAGAGCTCGTACTTCTCTAGAACAAACTGATTGTTCTCAGCTTTTCGGTGGCCATAAGGAAAAGTTATTACTCCCAGGCTGGAGTACGGTGATCTCAGCTCACTGCAGCCTTGGACTCCCAGGCCAAGCCATCTTACAGCCTCAGCCTCCCGAGTGGCTAGGACTGGTAGCCACATTCAGCTACTGTTTATTTATGTTTTTTGTAGAAACAGGGTTTTGCCATGTTGCCCAGGCTGGTCTTGAACTCCTCAGCTCAAGCGATATACACTCTTTGGCATCCCAAACTGCTGGGAATTACAGGTGTATGCCACCACGCCCAGCCAGATCTCTGACTTTTTATTTTATTTTTTTTTTCAGCATAGGTTCATCTTTTTTTCCCCCCATTTATTTATTTTATTGCATTTTAGGTTTGGGGGTACATGTGAAGAACATGCAAAATTGTTGCATAGGAACACACGTGGCACTGTGATTTGCTGCCTTCCTCCCCATCACCCACATCCGGCATTTCTCCCCTTGCTATCTCTCCCCAGCTTCCCACCCCCCACCGTCCCTCCCCTATTTCCCCCCAACTGACTCCAGTGTGTAGTGCTCCCCTCCCTGTGTGCATGTGTTCTCATTGTTCAACACCCGCCTATGAGTGAGAACATGCGGTGTTTGATCTTCTGCTCTTCTGTCAGTTTACTGAGAATGATGTTTTCTAGCTTCGTCCATGTCCCTAAAAAGGACCCAAACTCACCGTTTTTGATGGCTGCATAATATTCCATGGTGTATATGTGCCACATTTTCCCTGTCCAGTCTATCGTCGATGGGCATTTGGGTTGGTTCCAGGTCTTTGCTATTGTAAACAGTGCTGCAATGAATATTTCGTGTGCACGTGTCCTTATAGTAGAATGATTTGTAATCCTTTGGATATATACCCAGTAATGGGATTGCTGGGTCAAATGCAATTTCTATTTCTAGGACCTTGAGGAATCGCCACACTGTCTTCCACAATGGTTGAACTAATTTACACTCCCACCAACAGTGCAAAAGTGTTCCTATTTCTCCACATCCTCTCTATCATCTGTTGTCTCCAGATTTTTTAATGATCGCCATTCTAACTGGCGTGAGATGGTATCTCAATGTAGTTTTGATTTGCATTTCTCTGATGACCAGTGATGATGAGCATTTTTTCATATGTTTGTTGGCCTCACGTATGTCTTCTTTTGTAAAGTGTCTGTTCATATCCTTTGCCCACTTTTGAATGGGCTTGTTAGTTTTTTTCTTGTAAATCTGTTTTAGTTCTTTGTAAATTCTGGATATCAGCCCTTTGTCAGATGGGTAAACTGCAAAAATTTTATCCCAATCTGTTGGTTTCCGATTCACTCTAATGATTGTTTCTTTTGCCGTGCAGAAGCTGTGGAGTTTGATTAGGTCCCATTTGTCTATTTTGGCTTTTGTTGTCAATGCTTTTGGTGTTTTGGTCATGAAGTCCTTGCCTACACCTACATTCTGAATGGTTTTGCCTAGATTTTCTTCTAGGGTTTTTATGGTGTTAGGTCTTATGTTTAAGTCTTTAATCCATCTGGAGTTAATTTTAGTGTAAGGTGTCAGGAAGGGGTCCAGTTTCTGCTTTCTGCAC
>NW_022446558.1:0-2386 GCF_009761245.1 Sapajus apella | reverse complement strand
CAAAAAGCGGCGTTTGGATATTCCTGAGTGAATGGGAGTATAGGGTGTAATGAGAAATATCGGGCTCTAAAACAAAAACGGAGCTATGTAGCAGAATGATTGTCAAGTTGTATGTTCAACATACAGAGTTAAACAGATGTGTGAATGTAGCAGTTCAGAAACACTTTCTTTGGAGAATCTGGAAAGAGATAATTCCAGCAATATACAGGCTCATAAGATTTAGCGGTAAGATCGCGTCTAAACCACAGGAGAAACGTCTCTTTCAAACTGCTCTGCTGCGTTTGGTACACATTAGGAAGTTGCATCTATGTTTAGATTCAGCGAGTTAGAAACAAGTTTCTTCTAAAAGCTGCGTTTGGATATTCCTCGGTTATTGGGAGTATAGGGTGTAATGGGAAATATCTGGCTCTAAAACAAAAATGGAGCTATGTAGGAGAATGATTGTCAAGGTGTGTATTCAACTTACAGAGTTAGACAGATGTGTGAATGTAGCAGTTCAGAAACCCTTTCCTTGGAGAATCTGGAAAGAGATATTTCCAGCCATATACAGGCTCAAAAGAATTAGCTTTAAGATCGCGTCTAAACCACAGGAGAAACGTCTCTTTCAAACTGCTCTGCTCTGTGTTCTTTCACCTTAGGAAGTTGCATCTATGTTTAGATTCAGCGAGTTAGAAACACGTTTCTTCTAAAATCTGCGTTTGGATATTCCTCAGTGATGGGTTTATAGGGTGTAATGAGAAATATCTGGCTCTAAAACAACAACGGAGCTTTGTAGCAGAATGATTGTCAAGGTGTATATTCAACTTAGAGAGTTAAACAGATATGTGATTGTAGGAGTTCAGAAAACCTCTCTTTGGAGAATCTGGAAAGAGATATTTCCAGCCATATACAGCCTCCTAAGAATTAGCGGTAAGATCGCGTCTAAACCACGGGAGAATCGTCTCTTTCAAACTGCTCTCTTATGCCTTCGTTCACCTTCGGAAGTTGCATCTATGTTCAGATTCAGCGAGTTAGAAACACCTTTCTTCTAAAAGCTGCGTTTGAATATTCCTGAGTGAAAGGGAATAATGGGTGTAATGAGAAATATCTGGCTCTAAAACAAAAGCGGAGCTGTGTAGCAGAATGATTGTCAAGGTGTATATTCAAGTTAGAGAGTTAAACAGATATGTGAATGTAGCAGTTCAGAAAACCTTTCTTTGGAGAATCTGGAAAGATATTTCCAGCCATATACAGGCTCATAAGAATTAGCGGTAAGATCGCGTCTAAACCAGAGGACAAACGCCGCTTTCAAACTGCTGTGCTGTGTGTTCGTTGACCTTAGGAAGTTGCATCTATGTTTCGATTCAGCGAGTTAGAAACACGTTTCTTCTAAAAGCTGCGTGTCGATATTCTTGAGTGAATGGGTGTATACACTGTAATGAGAAATATCCGGCTCTAAAACAAAAACGGAGCTATGTAGCAGAATGATTGTCAAGGTGTATATTTTACTTAGAGAGTGAAACAATTGTGTGAAGGTAGCAGTTGAATAATCCTTGCTTTGGAGAATCTGGAAAGAGATATTTCCAGCCGTATACAGGCTCCTAAGAATTAGCGGTAAGATCGCGTCTAAACCACAGGAGAATCGTCTCTTTCAAACTGCTCTCTTATGTGTTCATTCACCTTCGGAAGTTGCATCTATGTTCAGATTCAGCGAGTTAGAAACACCTTTCCTCTAAAAGCTGCGTTTGAATATTCCTGAGTGAAAGGGAATAATGGGTGTAATGAGAAATATCTTGCTCTAAAACAAAAGCAGAGCTGTGCAGCAGAATGATTGTCAAGGTGTATATTAAAATTACAGAGTTAAACAATTGTGTGAATGTGGCAGTTCACTAACCCTTTCTTTGGAGAATCTGGAAGAGATATTTCCAACCATATACAGACTCTTAAGAATTAGCTTTAAGATCGCATCTAAATCATACGAGAACCGTCTCTTTCAAACTGCTACAATGTGTGTTCGTTCACCTTAGGAAGTTGCATCTATGTTTAGATTCTGAGAGTTAGAAACACGTTTCTCCAAAAAGCTGAGTTTGGATATTCCTGAGTGAATGGGAGTATAGGGTGTAATGAGAAATATCTGGCTCTAAAACAAAAACGGAGCTATGTAGCTGAATGATTGTCAAGGTGTATATTCAACATATGGAGTTAAACAGATGTGTGAATGTAGCAGTTCAGAAACCGTTTCTTTGGAGAATCTGGAAAGAGATATTTCCAGCCATAAACAGGCTCATAAGAATTAGCGGTAAGATCGTGTGTAAACCACAAGACAATCGCCTCTTTCAAACTGCTCTGCTGTGTGTTCGTTAACCTTAGGAAGTTGCATGTATGTTTCGATTCAGCGAGTTAGAAA
>NW_022446557.1:0-2387 GCF_009761245.1 Sapajus apella | reverse complement strand
TTTTTTTTTTTTTTTTGAGCAAAACAGTTTTGCTCTTGTTGCCCAGGCTGGAGTGCAATGGCACAATCTCAGCTCACCAAAACCTCTGCCTCCCAGGTTCAAGCGATTCTCCTGCCTCAGCCTCGAGAGTAGCTGAGATTACAGGCATGTGCTACCACGCCCGGCTAATTTTGTATTTTTTAGTAGAGACAGGGTTTCTCCATGTTGGTCAGGCTGGTCTCGAACTCCCAACCTCAGGTGATCCACCTGCCTCAGCTTCCCAAAGTGTTGGGATTACAGGTGTGAGCCTGTTTTTAAATTCAGAAGATTATTTTCCACCAAAGTCCTGTTAAAGAAGCATTTAAATTAGATTTTTCTTTCAAATGTGTGACTTACAGTCTTCATCTTTGAATAAGAGTATATTCAAATTATACATTATTGTCATTTTGTTAGTTAAAAATGAATTAATCCATTATCTACATTCCTTTGACTCTATTATCAGTCTTATTTTTTTACATTTTGGGTGGGCTTTACTTTGTATGGAGTAAAAATCCTAGAACCCTCCAGGGGGCAGCAGAGAAAGCCATTTGAAGCCTGAAAAAAGCGGACTGAATGAAAGAACCTCTCTAAGGAATGTATCTGTATTGGAATCACACTCTTTGCTCCCAGAGCAGTAGGATATCACATCTTTCCACTGAGAGGCAGAGAGTCCACCACCCATTCTGCAGTTAAGCCTGATATTTTACAAAAACCCCTAAGTAAAGAGAAATGCTGTTTACATTCTTTCTCATTTTTCCTTTTCTGTTACTGGCTGTTTATTGATTGCTTCCTGTACACCGAGTACTGTGTTAAATACAGATGATACCTAGATGAAGCATAAGATCTCTGCCATCAAGGGGTTTACAGTGCAATTAGTGTAGAAATAAGGAAAAACTTCATTGTAGTGTGAAGTTGTAAGTTTGTAATATATAATATTACATGTAATGCACAGTTGTGTAATATATAGTGGAAACAGAGAGAAAGAAGCAACTAAATATTTCTGGTTTAATTAGCTATTATTATTATATTCATCTTTATGCTCATAATAAAATTATACTTATTCATTTTTTTCTCCCCTCATTGGCTATAAATTATACTTTTTTTTTTTTTTTTTTGGTGGGGGTTTTGTTTTTTTTTTCTCTCTTTTTTTTTTTTTTTTTTTTTTTGGAGCAAAACAGAGTTTTGCTCTTGTTGCCCAGGCTGGAGTGCAATGGCACAATCTTGGCTCACCGCAACCTCCGCCTCCCAGGTTCAAGCGATTCTCCTGCCTCAGCCTCAAGGGTAGCTGAGATTACAGGCATGTGCCACCACGCCCGGCTAATTTTGTATTTTTTAGTAGAGACAAGAAATTCATGAGGGCAGTGGCATGATCTTGGCTCACTGCAACCTCCACCTCCTGGGTTCAAGCAATTCGCCTGCCTCAGGCTCCCAAGTAGCTGGGATTACAGGTGCCTACCACCACGCCCGGCTAATTTTTTGTATTTTTAGTAGAGATGGGATTTTACCATGTTGGCCAGGCTCTAACTCCTGACCTCAGGTGATCCACCTGCCTCAGCCTCCTAAAGCACAAGGATTATAGATGTGAGCCACCACGCCCAGCCTGAATCATACTTTCTAATGTTGAACTTAAATGCAGTTAAATTGAATTGATGCACTTTGAATTAGTTACCCATAACATATGTTTTAGGATAACGGGAGAATTTTCTGGTTTTCAACTCCTGGTAATTATTTACATTAGTTCCTGGTAATAAAAAGCTGAATTATGTATTATATTCTATGTGTTGACTTTGTGTGAATATATATGTCAATATATAGTTATACAGTTCTTATTTTTAATAATTTACCTGTAGCCTGTTGAGTTTCAAGGATATCAAGTAAAAGGATCAGCTTCTAGTGGTTTAATGGTCCGAGAACACAGCTCACAGCTAGGATGCAGTCAGTTTCCAGATAGCATTGAGTATGAAAACTTCGTGACAGACACTTGTTTTTTGTCACCAAAGTTACCTAGCACGTGTATGCAGATTGACTTCTTGCAGGTAAAAATATGTTTACAGTTGCATTGTGCCAAGTCATTTTCTTTATGTTTATAATATGATTTTAAAAAATAGTATAGTTTTTTGTACAGTTATAAGTTAAAAAGGCGTACAGTAAATTGACAAGAAGCATAATATCTTAAATAAAACTAAATAACAAAAGTATTTTGCTTGAAAGATGTATTACCTTTTTAGGATTGGGAGTTTAACAGATTACTTTTCACTTCAGAGGAGACAAGAAATTCATGACAAAAGCAAACAGGTAGATTACACAGAGAATATACTCATCTGTTTACATCTAATAAACTTTTTTCTTCTTCTTTTTTTTTTTTTTTT
>NW_022446556.1:0-2387 GCF_009761245.1 Sapajus apella | reverse complement strand
TTTAAAATGCGCACTCAGTCATGGGATGATGCAAGGGATGGGTGTGAGAGAAATGCTAGATAGGTCTGGGCACATCCCAGTTCCTCATTCTGACTCATTTGGACAAGTAACTATTCTCATTTGAAAATGAAAAGTAACAAGCTCACATTTGAAAAAATGAGGCCAGGCATGGTGGCTCTTGCCTGTAGTCCCAGCACTTTGGGAGGCTGAGGCAGGCAGATCACAAGGTCAGGATTTCGAGACCAGCCTGGCCAATATGGTGAAACCCCATCTCTACTAAAAATACAAAAATTAGCCAGGTGTGGTGGCACATGCTTGTAGTCCCAGCTACTTGGGAGGCTGAGGCAGGAGAATCACTTAAACCCAGGAGACAGAGGTTGCAGTGAGCCAAGATTGTGCCACTGCATTCCAGCCTGGTCCACAGAGGGAGACTCCTCTCAAAAAAAGAAAAGAACAGGAAGGCTGGGCGCAGTGGGTCATGCCTGTAATTGCAGCATTTTGGGAGGCTGAGGTGAGCTAATTATGAGGTGAGGAGTTGAAGACCAGCCTGGGCAACACAGTGAAAACCTATCTCTACTAAAATACAAAAAATTAGCTGGGCATGGTGGCAAATGCCTGTAATCCCAGGTACTCAGGAGGCTGAGGCAGGAGAATCACTTGAACCCAGGAGGCAGAGATTGCAGTGAGCTGAGATTATGCCACTGCACTCCAGCCTGGGCTACAGAGCAAGACTCCATCTCAAAAAAAAAAAAAAAGGAAAAATAATGGGCCTTGCACAGTGGCTCACACTTGTGATCCCAGCTCTTTGACACCTGTAATCATAGCACTTTGGGAGGCTGAGTTGGGAGGATTACTTGAGGCCAGGAGTTCGAGACTAACCTGGCAACATAACAAGGTTCCATAACTACAAAAAATTTTTAAAAAAAGAACAAAAGGCCTCAGCAGAAATGGCGAGATATTTGGGCAGGACCCGGGTCCCTGGGGTAGAGGTTGGCAGGGCTGATGAACTCTGCCCGCCTGGGTTGGCCCCTCTGAACATATAGTGTGACCCTGGCCATTTCTTTGCCAGGAGCTCATTGGCAAAACTGCAGAAATGCTGCACACGGGATGCAGCCAGAATGTCCAGGTGCCTCTAGCCCCTTCAACCCCCTGCTCTGTGCTGTCCGAACCTTGAGAAGCCCAGGGAGCAGTTAGAGCTCAGCAGGGTCCTGGATCCCCAGGGAAGCAGCACGTCGGCCCCCGTGAGCACCACCTCCTGCTCGCACAGGTGGTCACGGACCTCAGGCTGTGGATGCGGCAGACCTGCTCCATGCTCTTGGGCCTCCTGTGGAAGCTCATCAGGACAATGGCGGATTGGACAGAGGTGTGAGTTCTCCATGGACACCCAGGGGGCAGAGAAAGGTGTGATGGCAGCCTGAACAGCAGACCTAGGTGGCAGGGGTGAACCGGGTGGGGGTGCCAGGCCCTAGGGGACAGGGACATCCCAGAACTCTAGGATCAAGGCAGAGCAGCCAGGAGTGGGGCATTTCCTACAGGCCCCAATACTCGAGTCCATGCCAGTCTAGCTCAGCAGGCAGGGAAGATTCACCCTTTGTGGGGCATGGTGTGGTGGCTCACGACTGTAATCCTAACACTTTGGGAGGCACAGGCAGGTGGATCACCTGAGGTCAGGAGTTCGAGACCAGCCTGGCTAATGTGATGAAACTCTGTCTCTACTAAAAATACAAAAATTAGGTTGGCATGGTGATGTGGACCTGTAATTGAAGCTACCTGGGAGGCTGAGGCAGGAGAATTGATTGAACCCAAAAGGTGGCAGTTGCAGTGAGCTGAGATTGCACCACTGCACTTCAGCCTGGGAGACAGAGTGAGACTCCCTCTTAAAAAATAAAAAATAAAAAGGAAACTCACCCTTTGCAAATTTGAGGGCAGGAAGCTAAGGTACTAGCTTGGCTGTGCCTGGAGCAGCCAGAGTCACTCCCCACCCTGCCTGTGCCCCACATCTCCCATCCCATGCTCTGATCCCCACCCAGCCCATCTGGCAAAAGACAGAGCCAAAGGCCGCCTCCTGCTGACTCATCCCAGGCTTTGGCTTCTGGGACCTGGTGTCTTTGGGCCTGGATTTGTTCCTTGCAGACCTGGAGGAGGAGCTGCTGAGGAGTCTCCATGTGTTGTCAGAGACCCCTCCTCTTCCTCAACTCCCTGCAACCCCTGTTTCTGAGACGTGGGGGAAAACAAGGGCACACAAATTGTCACCCTGGAGGTGGGGCAAGGCTGCTAGGAGGAACAGGGAGTGTCTGCTTCTGAGTTCAGGGTTTCTTTAATTTTTTTTTTTTGAAACAGGGTCTTGCTCTGTTGCCTAGTCTGGAGTGCAGTGGTGCGATCTCTCC
>NW_022446555.1:0-2387 GCF_009761245.1 Sapajus apella | reverse complement strand
GCAGCAGGGGAGGACATGACAGAGATGGACAAAGGAAGAGGTGAGGAAGGCTCATTTGAAGTAGAAAGGGAGAGAGGAGAGAGAAATCCCAAGGGTTCTGGAAAGTTGGAGAAACTTCTCATAACCTCTACTCAGACAGTGCTTTACAAGGTTACCCTTGCTCTTGGGCAATAGCAATTAGCCAGGTAACCACTGTTCACAGCTCTACACCTGCTCTTTACTCTCAGGCTTTCGAGACTCTAGTGTGAGCAGAAGACTCAACAACCCATGGAGTGAAGAATTCTTTGGCTGCCCCAGCAATGCAGGCAGTGTTCCCCTGGAGAGTGGATGAGCTCAAGCAGAGGCCAGCCCTGGGCTCATAGGAATGGGAATCAGGTTTGCCTTTGCACCCCAGGGTAGGTGGTGAAGGCTGTCTTAGATAGTCTTTGGCCTCTCCCTTCCAGACTCTTCACAAAGCACCCCCATCCCACCTTGGTATCCTATTCGCTCGGCTACTCCCGCGCTTGCCTTCCTGGGACAGTGACAATTACAGTTCCTGCTGGCTTGGAGTGCCCCTCTTTGCTCTGTGTCCTGTGAGAAAGCAGGTAGGTTAATGAGGCAGGGCAGGAGGGGGAACCTGGAACCCTCCTACGTGACACCCTGGTCACGGTCCTTCTATGAGGACAGATAAGGCCAGCCTGGAGCTGGGGGCATTAAAGGCGGTACATGAGATCTGGTCCATATCCTACAACAGCCTGGATTCCCACAGGCTGGACGGGGGCTTCAGAGTTCCTATAAGCCAATCCCTTTATTTTATTAACAAGGAAATCAAGGCTCACAGAGGTGACGGCAGGAGTCCAAGGTTATACCGTCTGCACACTGGCCCGGGGACTGGTGCCTGGCCCAGCACCCTTCCCTCACCTTCTCACTGCCTGGCAGCCCTGCACCTCCCCGATCCCTGGCACCCAGTGAGCCAGCACCTTGCATAATGATTACAATTGCCATGAGCTTGGCCTGAGCCCAGCTGTACTGCGAGCACAACCAGGCCTGGTCACTGGCCAAGTTTCCATCTCAGTAGAAAAATGAAAAAGTTCAAAGGATGCATGTTAATCCCAAACACACGAGCAGGAAGGAGTGGGGGGATTGGGGGAGGCCCAGCCAGGATCTCTCAGGGCAACATGGGTCCAGGAAGAGCTCCTGAGACCCACCCCAGGGGCAGAACGCCTCTGACTGGCCAAATGTAGGCCGCTTTGTGGTTGTAAATGCTGCTGCCTCCAGGGCCCAAGATGGAACTCAGCTGGTGCAACTTGGCTGGTGGTCCCGGCCCTCTGCGGTTGGTTCTTGCCTTGTGTATTGTTCATGACCTTTGTGTTTCTGTCCTTTACTTGAGCATCTCCATCTCCTGCCACAGGTAAGGAAACAGGCAGAGACTAAGGGACTCACCTGAGGTCCGATGGCCAGTGAGGAGTGGGAATGGGATGAAACATAGGCCTCTGGGCAGCCAGGCTGGCAGACAGCCCCTCTCCGTCGGAGCTCCCCAGAGCAGCCTGGGCCTTCCTAGGATGCTCCTGCTCCCTCCTGCCTGCCACTCTGCTCAGCATCTGAGGATCTACCTGGCTCCACCCCACACCTTGCTGCATGGCTTTGGTGAGGCTCTGAATTCCACCCTGGCTGCTGACTTGCGCCCTTCTAATGCTGATGTTTCACATCTTTGAGGGTTCCAGGCTGACGTTTTTCCAGATCTTTCTCACTTAAGACTAAGATTCCTTTGTTTTTTTTTCCCTCCCAGACTTGAAACGTTTCTGAGGAATACAACTCTCCCAGATTGCTCAACTCCCAGGAACTCCTATCTGCAAGCTGTGCTTGGTTCTAGTTTCAAGAAGGGCAACAGTGTATTGAAATTTTTGATCAATTATATTTGGGAAGTTACCCTAATATGTATTTACCCCAGGTTACATAGATATGAGGAGAGCCACTGCTCCTTTGCCTTGGGGACCAAGGAGCTATCATTTTGCTGGAACTCTAAGATTACCATGTGATGTTCTTATGGAGGACAGCAGCCATCAGTTAAATATCTGCTGTCAAGTGGGAAAGAGCTGTGGCCCCATAGGGAACAAGGGGCTTTTTGACTGCTAGTGTTTCCGAAGGGATCCACTTCCTCAGAAAATGAGGTCTGTTTGAGATAAATGTGCTTATTTACACCAACTTCTAGACTGGCTGAGGTTGGCCCAGGGCCTGCAGCCAGGTATCTGAGCAATGGGGAGAGCTCCAGAGTCCAGCTTCTTGCCCACTTAGGGATTTATAGGCTTCCTGACAGGGAGAGCAGCCTTAGTTTTGAGGCTAGCAGCAGGGAGCCAGGAGGTGGGCCAAGGTCTTCTCAGAGGCTTTGCAAGAAGCTGGGTCCTTGG
>NW_022446554.1:0-2387 GCF_009761245.1 Sapajus apella | reverse complement strand
GGGTTGCTTTGAAATTCAAGGTGTTTCATGGTTCCATGTAAATTTTAGCGTCAATGGTATCCTCTTTTTTTTAAAAAAAAAAAAGAAGATTACCCTGGAGTATATGTATATAACTAGAAGATACAGGGGCAATTTTGATATAGGTACACCCAACATATTGATCAAATCACAGTATTTAGCATCTGTGAAGTCCTCTAGTTATTATTTGTCTGTGGAGATGATACTCAGAATCCTTTCCAGCTATTTGGAAAATTCACTACAATATTAACCCTGGTCACCCTGCTATAGAAGAGAAGGTAAGTGTAACTTTGTACCCATTACCAATCCCTGCCTAGGCCCCCCTTCCCCACAGCCTCTGGCAACCACTGTTGAACTTTCTACCTCTGTGAGGTCAAGTGTTTTAGATTCGACATGCATGAGATCATGCAGTATATGCCTTTCTCTGCCTGGCTTATTTCATTTAACATAATGTTCCTCAGGTTTTTCCATGTGGCTGCAAGTGACGAGATTTCACCTATTTCTATGATTGAAGAATATACTACTCTGGATGTATATTGCAATTTCCTCATCCCTTCATCAATGGATGAACAGGTAGGTGCATTTCCTATCTTGGCTATCGTGAGTACTGCAATACGGAGGGCAAGGCAGGTATCTCTTCCACATAGGAATGGAATGATGGCTAGATGAAATGGCATTTTTACTTTGTTTGAGGCACTTCCAGCTGTTTTTCCTAGTGTGTGTAGACATTGACATTCCCATCAATAGTGTATGAGAAGAGTTTCCCCTTCTGAAAGTCTATACTAGTTGTTTCCATTGAAAACTTATTTCTGTTTTAGGGAACATTCATTCTATGTGGATGGAAGCTGTATCTCAGTGCAGTTTTCTTTGACATTCTTGTGAGGATTAGCACTTTTGAGAAACTTTTCTTTGCCCTGTGAGTCAGTTTCACATCTGCTTTGCAGACACGCCTATTCAGGTCCTTCGCCCAGACTCAGCTTGGGTGTTTGTTTTTGTTCCCCCCACATGATAGTGTTAGTTTCTTGCACATATTATATAATGACCCCTTCAAAGACAGGATTTTCCATAGTTTTCTTTCAGTCTGTGAGGCACCTTCTCTTCTGTTCATTGTTTTCTTTTTGCTGCAGAAGATCTGATGTTTTCCATAGTTCCACGTGTTTACATATTAGTGGTGACTTCCGTGTGCAGTTAAAAACAGTGAAAAAGATTGCCAATCCATGGGATTGTCTATGGTTTTTTTAATTCTAATTTTTCTTTTTCTTTTTATATTTCACATTTTGCAACTTGTGTGCATAGATTAGTCTTCTAAACTATGTGCTTACCGTTTGTTTCCTGAGGGAAGTAAATGGTTTCAAGATTGAGTTTAGGCCTTCAATGTAATTTACATCGATTTTTGTCCTATTTCACTGTTTTTCATGTGGTTATCCAGTTTGCTCAAAATCATTTATTACTTTCCCATTGTGTCTTTTTGTGTTGTGTTGAAAAATGTGTTCAGTGTACATTCATTTGGGTGGCATGTGGGACTCCCTCATTCTGTCCATTGGGTAACCTTTCTGTTTTTATGCCAGTGGCAGGTTGTTTGGGTAAATAAAGGTTTTAGTTGCTTTATCATTATGCCTACTTAGTACCTTTAGTTTCTTGCATATGTTAGATAACAGTTCTTTTAGGATACATGATTTCCTATAATTTTATCCCAATATGTAGTGTGCCTTTTCTTTGGGTTCATAGTTTTCTCCTTGTTTATAAATTTTAAAATTGTCCTTTGGGAGCAGATGGAGCTCTGAGCAAATTGTGCCCGGAGCTCAGAGTAGATGGAGCTGTGAGCAAGATGAAGCTCAGAGTAGATGGTGCTTAGAATAAGATGGAGCACCAAGCATATGGTGCTCAGGGCAAGATGGAGCTTCAGTGATTGTAGCTCAGAACAGAAGGAGCATGCAGAAGATGTTGCTCCCAGTAAGATGGAGTTCCAAGCAGATGGTGCTCAGAGCAAGCTGGAGCTCCAAGCAGATGGTGCTCAGAGTAAGATGGAGCTAAGAGTGATTAGAACTCTGAGAAAGATAATGCTCTCTCCTGATGGTGCTTAGAGAGAGATAGAGCTCAGAGTGATTGCTCTGAGAGATTGGAGCTCCGAGCAGATGGTGCTGGGAGCAAGATGGAGCTCAGGGTGATTGCCCTGAGAGATGGGAGCTCCGAGCGGATGGTGCTCCGAGCAAGATGGAGCTCAGGGTGATTGCCCCGAGAGATTTTAGCTCCGAGCGGATGGTGCTCGGAGCAAGATGGAGCTCAGGGTGATTGCCCTGAGAGATTGGAGCTCTGAGCATGGTGCTCGGAGCAAGATGGAGCTCTTAGTGATTGGAGCTTTGAGCACA
>NW_022446553.1:0-2388 GCF_009761245.1 Sapajus apella | reverse complement strand
CATACTCATTCATTTACCAAGCTGTACAAGTCTTTTTAAATATATTACTTTAATATGTTACCAGTGAGAGAACAAGTTAGTCAGTAAACAAATAAATGGCTGAAAATATTACTGTGCATTCATGAATTTCATATTTGCTTCCAGGTTGCAATGCATGGAAAGGTAGAGAGTTACTTAGAATTAAAACCTGTTAAATTCAGGAATATGCTGGATAATTTTAAAAGTTGGAACAGCTATAAAGATGTAAAACCATGTTTCATTTGGGAAAAATAAAGTTCCTAATAAGAGCATTGAAAATGTGAAGATGAATTTCTATCACTTGTGTTTTGACAGATCTTAAATCCATTACTGTCAATGTGCTTTCTTTTGGCAACAGGTCTAGTGATGAATCTAGGTTTAAACACATAAGACATGCACAACCCTTTGACATTCTGGTCATCATGTTTCTTTACCAAGTTGGACACTTGAAAAGAACTGCTATTTAACCGGTTGTCTATGTTTAAAAAGAAAAAAAAAAAAAAGCAAACTAAAAAAAAAAATGCTCTTTAAAAAGTACTCCCACATGCATTAGCATACATTAGCATATATGATCATCTAAAGACAATTTATTTGGGACAGATATTATCCCAATTTGTAGTTGAAGATACTAATATCAGAGAGGTTTGGATTTGCCCAAGGTCACACAGTTTTAATTCTGAAAAGCTTCCAATATCATGTTTAGCTTTTATACCACCATGCAACTGCTACAATGGAGCAAATGCACTTTGTTTACACTGGTATCACTAAGCCATGGAGCAGTTTCTCACATCGAGTAGTTTAATGAATCTTTTGTAAATGAAAGACCAGAGAAATCATTGAATGTCTGAGTCACTGTTGGGTTCGGTAAGAGAGGTGATTTAGCTACCCTTTGGCAGGAAATGAATCCTTGCAGCTCATTACAGTGACAGCTACAGCTCTAGAGATCTCATAAATTTTGAAGATTCCTAAAACATAAACGCCTGAACTCCCAGTTGTAAGATTTATTTAGAAATTTCCACCTCTTCTATGTGAGTCAAGTTAAGTTGGATATAACTATGAGATGTTTCGCTTAAGCCTCATGGTAACCCCAAGGCAAACACCTATACTAGATACAAAATAGAGAAAAAAAAAATACTCAAAGCATACTACTACAGAAAATTACATAATTACAAAGAAAGACTGCAAGAAGGCAAGAAAGGAACAATCTATGAAATATCCAGACAACAATAAATAAAATATCTATAGTAAATCTTTACCGATCAATAATTAATCTAAATGTAAATGGTCTAAAATTAATAAAACATACAGAGCAGCTACATAAATTTAAAACAGACCCAACTACATGCTGCCTAAAAGAGGCTCATTTCGCTTGTAAAGAATCACAGAGACTGAAAATGAAATGATGAAAATAGATATCCCATACAAATAGAAATCAAAATAAAGAGGGAGCAGCTGTTTACCAGATAAAATAGCCTTTATATTCAAAAGTGTAAAAAGAGAAAACACAACAATTCCCATACAAATGGAAACCAAAATGGAGCAGGAGTAGCTATTTATCAGATAAAATAGCCTTTATATTCAAAACTGTAAAAAAAGAAAATATAATAATTACAAATACATATGCACCACCCAACATCAGAGCACCTAAATGTATAAAGCAAATATTAACAGATATGAAGGGAGAGATAGACAGCAATCCAATAATTGAAGGAGATTTCAATATCACACTTTCAGCAATAGGGAGATGATCCAGGAGAAAATTAATAAGAAAATGTTGGACTTCACCTATACTTTTTTGTTCACCTATACTTTCAATCAAATGGGCCTAAGAGATATATGTCGAACACTCACAGGATGCATATTCTCCTCAAGCCCACATGAAATATTCTCCAGCATAGATCATATGTTAGATCACAAAACAAGATTAACAAATTTAAGATTAAAAATATATCCAAATCTTTTCTAATTATAATGATATAAAAGTAGAAATTAATAACAGGAAAAAAAGACCTGGAATATTCTCAAATATAAGAAATCAAAAACCATGCATCTGAACAGCCAATGTGCCAAAAAAAAAAAAAAAAAAGAAATTACAAGAAAAATTTATAAATATATAGAGATAAAAATGGAAACAAAGCATACCAAAACTTATGGGACACAGCAGAAGCAGCTGTAAAAGCAAAGTTTATGGCAATAAACCTGTACATCTAAAAGAACAAAGATCACAAATAAACACCTCAACATTACACCAAAAGGAACTAGAAAAAGAAGAACAAACTAAGCCCAAATGTGGCAGAAGGAAGGAAACAATAAGGATCAGGGCAGAAATATATCAAATGAGAATAGAAAAAGTATAGGAAAAATATCAAT
>NW_022446552.1:1581-2389 GCF_009761245.1 Sapajus apella | reverse complement strand
GGGGAGCAAGGGGGTGTTCCAGGGAGACTTACAGGTAGTGAGGATTCCTCCCTTCAAGAGTCTGGTGATGTGCGGAGCAATTCCTCGCCTGGCTTCCCAGCTCATAGGATATTGCTTCACCTGGACTGGAGTTGCCGTTGCTAATAGCTGGACCTCGACTGGGGTTTGGTGACTTGCCAGCCCTGGGGGACTTGTTTCAGCCCATACTCCGGGTACACTCTCTTGAAATTTGCGGAGGAAGTCTGGTGCAGGTGGTTGATCTGCCTCTGAGGATAAAGCTTCCTGCAAGAGATACTTGTCTGACAGAGCACAGGTGATGAGGATCTGCTGAGGTGGCCCTGTGGCTAAAGGAGGAGGAATTGAGAGGCAAGCTTGACCCTTGCTGAAAGAAATATTTGCTTGCAGTTTGTGGAGCAAGTCCCGTCACAGGAGTGGATATGGACACTCAGGGAATGAGTGACAGTGCCATTTCCCAGATCAATGAATCGATTTGTGGTCCAGGGGCTAGCTGTGGTTTTTCCTGGAGTGCTGCTATCACTGCCTTAGTAACTCTCTATTTTGCTTGGCCTCTAAGGTGTCTTTATTGTTAAAGACTTTTTGGGCAATTTTTAACAACTGAGTTAAATTCATTCTCTGGAACCTCTCTAATTTTTGCAAATTTTTTTTGATGTCTGGGGCAGACTGGTAAACAAAAGCCAGATTGATGGCCCGCTGATTCTCCAGGCCTCAGGGTAATAGGCATCCAGTAAGCGCTCAAGGAAAGCAGCTAGCAACTCCTGTGGACCCTGAGTTACAGTTCCTACCTCGG
>NW_022446552.1:470-1481 GCF_009761245.1 Sapajus apella | reverse complement strand
TTTTCCTCTGTGGTGAACAGAATTAGTAATAATTGTTGGCAGTTGTCCCAAGTGGGGCGATGCGTCTGGAATACAGATTTTAAGAGTCCTGTCAAAGCCTGGGGCTTCTCAGAGAAGGGGGGATGTTGAGTTTCATTGTAAAACCTTGGCAACATCACCGCCTTAAATTCCCCAGCCTCCCAGCACTACCCGCTCCCAGGGAACTTTCCATCTGGGCAGGTACCTAACCCTCCCCCTCTCGCCGTCTTAGCAGTTCCCCAGTACTACCCCCTCCCGGGAACTCTTAGCAGTTCCCCAGCACTTCCCTCCAGCACAGCCCCTCACACTGGATGCATCTCTGCCGGCTTGCAGGCCATAGAAATCCCCTTTGCCATGCCATGGGTGCTGCCAATTTTGGGTTTAGCCCGGCAGCTTTCCCTTGCTCTTAAAGCTCGTGCCAGCACTTGGTGTTTTGGCCCTCTTTTTGATCTCTATCACCTTCCAGTTATATAAGTTACTTGACAAGAAGGGGATATGAACAAAGAATGGGCGACCCCAATTGTCTTCTGTTGGGGGTGCCTCTTGGAAAGGGAGGACTGCCGGTGGGTGTGGGGGCCCCGCTACGGGTGTGCAGGGGGGACAAGGTTTGGTTAATAGTACTGTCGAGGGGGGTGCTGAGGCGCTGGTTTAGAGGGCCTTGAGTAGGGTGGAAGTAATTCCTGATCCTCCGCTGGGGTGGGGAGAATGGTTGGCTCAGAAGGGTCTTTCTTTTGGGCTGGCTAATGTGACCTGAAGTCTAGCCTGTTTTATGCAGCGCTTTAGCCATGGGGGAGGCCATTGGACTAAACCCAACCATTGGTCGATGTATGGAAACTGCTCAGGGTATCCAGGAGTTTCTGCAACCATTTTCCATACAGACTGGGTAATTTTTGGGTCATAGGTCCCAGTATCTGGCCACCTAATTCCGAAAGACAGCCATTCAAGTTCAAAGAGCGGAGTTTTCCAGGGGTTAATTTCACCCCATATTGGCCT
>NW_022446552.1:0-370 GCF_009761245.1 Sapajus apella | reverse complement strand
TTTTTTTTTTTTTTAATGCCAGATTTTCCTCAAGAGAATTCACTAATTTAAAACTGATTTCCCTAATTTAAAACTGGCCTCACTGAGGATTTGAACCAACAACCTTGCAGTTGCAGGCCCCACACCTTAACGACTATGCTAACAAGTCACTTTTGTTACAGAAAGTTAGAAAGCTTTTCTTAAAGCCAGATTCTGGATGCAAATGCTGCACCCTGAGGCAGTGTGGCCTGCCTCAAAGCTGGGTGGGGCTGACTGCAGGCAGAGAAAGGGAAAAAAACGCTCTTAGTGTCAGTTTAAAACTGAACTTGCTGGCGGCAAGTTTTCCGCCCCTGAGGCTTCTGGTCCCCTTCTCTCTCTCTCTCCTCTGTCT
>NW_022446551.1:586-2389 GCF_009761245.1 Sapajus apella | reverse complement strand
TTTAGATGCGATCTTAAAGCTAATTCTTAAGAGTCTGTATAAAGCTGGAAATATCTTTTCCAGATTCTCCAAAGAAAGGCTTAGTGAACTGCTACATTCACACAATTGTTTAACTCTGTAAGTTTAATATACACCTTGACAATCATTCTGCTACATAGCTCCGTTTTTGTTTTACAGCAAGGTATTTCTCATTAACCCCTAAACTCCCATTCTCTAAGGAATATCCAAACGCAGCTTTTTGGAGAAACGTCTTTCTAACTCGCAGAATCTAAACATAGATGCAACTTCCGAAGCTGAACGAACACACAGTGGAGCAGTTTGAAAGAGACGTTTCTCGTAGGATTTAGATGCCATCTTGAAGCTAATTATTAAGAGTCTGTATACGGCTGGAAATATCTCTTTCCAGATACTCCAACGAAAGTCTTAGTGAACTGCTACATTCACACAATTGTTTAACTCTGTAAGTTTAATATACACCTTGACAATCATTCTGTTACATAGCTCCGTTTTTGTTTTAGAGCAAGATATTTCTCATTAAACCCTATACTAACATTCACTCAGGAATATCCAAACGCAGCTTTTTGGAGAAACGTGTTTCTAACTCGCAGAACCTAAACATTGTTGCATCTTCCGAAGGTGAACGAAAACACTGTGGATCAGTTTGAAAGAGACGTTTCTCGTATGATTTAGATGCGATCTTAAACCTAATGCTCAAGAGTCTGTATATGGCTGTAAATATCTCTTTCCACATTCTGCAAATAAAGGTTTGGTGAACTGCTACATTTTCACAATTGTTTAACTCTGTAAGTTTAATATACACATTGACAATCATTCTGTTACATAGCTCCGTTTTTGTTTTAGAGCAAGATATTTCTCAGTAAACCCTATACTCCCATTCACTCAGGAATATCCAAACGCAGCTTTTTGGAGAAACGTCTTTCTAACTCGCAGAATGTAAACATAGATGCAACTTCCGAAGGTGAACGAACACACAGTGGAGCAGGTAGAAAGAGTCGTTTCTCGTAGGATTCAGATGCGATCTTAAAGCTAATTCTTAAGACTCTGTATACGGCTGGGAATATCTCTTTCCAGATTCTCCAAAGAAAGGCTTAGTGAACTGCTACATTCACACAATTGTTTAACTCTGTAACTTTAATATATACCTTGACAATCATTCTGCTACATAGCTCCATTCTGTTTTAGAGCCAGATATTTTTCATTAAGCACTATACTACCATTCACTCAGGAATACCCAAACGCAGCGTTTTGGAGAAACTTGTTTCTAACTCGCAGAATCTAAACATAGATGATACTTTCGAAGGTGAACCAACACACAGTGGAGCAGTTTGAAAGAGACGTTTCTCTTATGATTTAGTTCCGATTTTAAAGCTAATTCTTAAGAGTCTGTATAAAGCTGGAAATATCTCTTTCCAGATTCTCCAAAGAAATGGTTGGTGAACTGCTACATTCACACAATTGTTTAACTCTGTATGTTTAATATACACCTTGACAATCATTCTGCTACATAGCTCCGCTTTGTTTTAGAGCCAGATATTTCTCATTATACCCTATACTCCCATTCACTCAGGAATATCCAAACGCAGCTTTTTGGAGAAATGTGTTTCTAACTCGCAGAATCTAAACATAGATGCAACTTCCGAAGGTGAACCAACACACAGTGGAGCAGTTTGAAAGAGACGTTTCTCATATCATTTAGATGCGATCTTAAAGCTAATTCTTAAGACTCTGTGTAAATCTGGAAATATCTCTTTCCAGATTCTCCAAAGAAAGGCTTAGTGAACT
>NW_022446551.1:0-486 GCF_009761245.1 Sapajus apella | reverse complement strand
CTGGAAATATCTCTTTCCAGATTCTCCAAAGAAAGGCTTAGTGAACTGCTACATTCACACAATTGTTTAATTCTGTAAGTTTAATATACACCTTGACAATCATTCTGCTACATAGCTCCGTTTTAATTTTATAGCCAGATATTTCTCATTAAACCCTATACTACATTCACTCAAGAATATCCAAACGCAGCTTCTTGGAGAAACGTGTTTCTAACTCGCAGAATCTAAACATAGATGCAACTTCCGAAGGTGAACCAACACACATTGGAGCAGTTTGAAAGAGACGTTTCTCGTCTGATTTCGATCCGATTTTAAATCTAATTCTTAAGAGTCTGTATATGGCTGTAAATATCTCTTTCCAGATTCTCCAAAGAAAGGGTTGGTGAACTGCTACATTCACACAATTGTTTAACTCTGTAAGTTTAATATACCACTTGAAATTCATTGTGTTACATAGCTCCGTTTTTGTTTTAGAGCAAGATATTT
>NW_022446550.1:0-2390 GCF_009761245.1 Sapajus apella | reverse complement strand
GCCAGCATGGAAGGACACCTCTCTCTGGGACATGTCTGTCTGTCTGTGTGTCCCCTTTACCTCTTTCTCTGTTTTCTCACTCCCTGTATGGCCCCGTGTCTGTCCTCTGTTATGACGTGTGGTCTGTACTTGTGTCTCCTGTTTCTCTGTCTCTGCTGGTACACACCTCACCAAGTCAGTCTCTCTCCATAAGAACCCCACGCTCATATTCTTCATGAGCACGTGGGACTTCCAAGTCCTGGATCACTCACTCTGTCCCAGTGACAATAAGAAGAATGTCTGGACACTCTTACCTGTGATCACAACGTCCAGGGGGTCACTGGGAGCCGACCACTCATAGGGGGAGTGAGTGACAGAACCGTAGCATCTGTAGGTCCCTGGAAAGCCAGGCATCGTGGGATCTATGGAGAAGTTGGCCTGGGAGCCCCCATCATGGGGCTCTCCAATGAGGCGCAAGAGGTCCTCATTGATCCTCTTTCTGTGCAGAAGGAAGTGGTCAAACACGGTATCTGACCAGCATTGCAGGATGACCGTCTCTCCTGATTTCACCAGGGGACCTGGGAGGGCATGGAGGGAAGGTTTTCTGTAGAATCCTAGGAAGAGAGATTGTGAGTTTAGAAGGCGTCTCTCTTTCTCATCGCATCCTTGGGACCTGGAATGAGTGAGGCTTCCCCTCCTCAGTGTCTGACTCTCTCCTCCCTCTCTGCATCTCTGTGCTCTTTTCTGTGCCCATCACCCCTGGTGCAGATCCCTCCATCTGTCTCCCTCCCTCTTCTCTGTCTCTGTCTCTGGTAGCCCCTGACTCCTTCCCACTGGGCTCAGCCTCATCCCTTGGGCTGCTGTTTCTGTTTCCCACTAATCTCTTTCTTACTGTCCACATGAGGGTAGAAGAGGAACCACGACAGGCTGCATGTCCAGGATCTGAACAGCCTGTTTCAATCCGTTTTGGACAAATTGGAATCCCTGGCAGGAGGTATGAACTGATGAGTAAGGTGGGCACCCGTGTCCACACACCCTGTTCCTGGTGGGAACTGGGAGCCTCTCCTGCCATGTCTGTGCTTCTCCATGGTCCCAGCTTCCACAGGGCGGCCCTTGGTGCTGGTTCCAGGAGCATCGACCCCTCCCTATGTGGATGAAGCCTGGTGGTGGCCTCAGCATCACCCCCCCTTGCTGATCTCGGGGTAGCCACCCTTCTCCTGGTGTCGTTTCTTAACTTGTCCTTGCCTTGGGTTCCTGTGTTGTCTCCTGTTGCTGCTGTAGAAAATTATCACAATATGGCAGCAGGAGAGAACACACTGAAACCTTCCACTTCTGGAGACAGAAATCGGACCCAGTTCTCCTGGGCTAAAATCAAGGCATCTGGAGGACTGCGTTCCCTCTGGAGACTCAGGGGAGAATCATTTCCCTTGACTTCTCCAGCCCCTTGAGGCCACCTGCATTCATGGCTCCCGGCCATGCTCCACCTTCAGAGCCCGCAGTGGCTGGTGGAGTCTCCCTCCCACTACACTGCTCTAATCCCCACTCCCCTCTTCCTCCTCCTCTCATGTGGACACTTGTGATGACACTGAGCCCAGCTGGACAGTCCAGGCAGCCTCCCCATCTCAAGGTCAACTCATCAACAACCTGAGCTCCATCTTCCCCTTCAGTCCCCTGCCCTGTAACAGAAATAGTCACAGGCTCCAGGGATGAGAATGTGGCCATCACTGGGGACAGTTATTCTTCCTACCACAGAACCCACTTCCCTGTATTCAATCCCCTTTACCCCAAATACAGTCAGGGCCTGGGTGATCGGACCCTGATGGACACCCCACCAGAAGCTCTGGGATTCAGGAGGTGGGACAGTGAGAAGCCCAGAGAGGAGCCCTCTGACCTGTGACTGTGATCACCAGTGGGTTGCTGGGTGCTGTCCACCCAGTGGGTGAGTGTGGGTGAGAAACCCAACATCTATAGGTCCCTGCATGTGCTGCAGTCACGGGGCCCATGAGGAAGCTCTCCTGGAATATAACGCCCTGGAGGATGGGAACGTGGAATCTGTCTTCTTTGTACAGGGTGAAGTTGTTAAACCCACCAACCAAGTGACACCGAAGAGTCACGTGTCCTCCTCGAGGCACCACAGCGCTGGGCCAGGCAGACAGGAAGGGCTTGTCCTGACCACCTGGGGGAGAAGGAGGCGTGGCCTTAGAGAGGAAGATGTGGAGCCGCCCCTCCCTCCCTGTGCTCAGGAGATTCTCTCCCTTTCCATGTTCCTAAGGCTCCTGCCACACTTGGGTGTCCAGGGCTACAGGAAGGACCTATCCTGCACAGACATGGCATCTCCCTACAACAAATGCGTCAGCAGAGAAATTTGAGCAAGTGCTGAATGAGGGACTCTTAGTTGATTTTAATACTGC
>NW_022446549.1:0-2390 GCF_009761245.1 Sapajus apella | reverse complement strand
GAAGCAGGAGGATTACGTGAGCCAAGACGATTAAGGCTGCAATGAGCAATAATTGATTATACCACCACACTCCAGCCAGGATAAAAGAGTGAGACACTGTCTCAAAAAAAAATTGTGGGAGCGTTTTGAGCAGGCATAGAATACTTTGAAAGAATAGCTGAGGGATGACTGAGAAAGTCAAAGCCCAAGAACGTTATTTATTTTTCTTTGTAGAAATAATTTCAAAACTTAAAAAAAAAACTTTAGAGAAATTAAATTTAAAAGGGTTAAATTGAGCAAAAAATGATTTGCAAATTAGATAGCTTGTGAATCCAGAGCAGGCTCAGAGATACCCCAGCATAGCCACAAGGTGGGAAAAGTAGTGACATACAGCAGTCGAAGGGAGTTACCGAAACAGCCAGATTGAATCAACTTAGAATTTCCCTTATTTGAACATGATTTGAACAGTTGACATCCTTATATTTGCCAAACACTGCAGGAGGTAGAGGAATTGGTACAGTCTATTTATACATCAGTTAGGTTTCAATCTAGTGTGTAAAAAAACCTATTGAAAAAAATTAAACATGAAAGCTAGCAGCATTAGAATATAATTAATTTAACAATTTCTTCCTTTTGGTTATCTCAATTTCGAGAGATACATCAAAACTGCAGATATTGATATCACTCCATCATTATCAAAAACGTACTTATTGGCTGGGTGTGGTTGCTCACGCCTTTAATCCCTGCACTTTGGGAGTCCGAGGTGGGCAGACCACCTGAGGTCAGGAGTTCAAGACCCGCCTGGCCAACATGGTAAAATCCTGTCTCTCCAAAAATACAAAAATTAGCTGGGCATGATGGCGGGTCCCTGTAATTTTAGCTATTTGGGAGGCTGAGGCAGGACAATCACTTAAACCCAGGAGGTGGAGGCTGTAGTGAGCTGAGATCTCTCTACTGCACTCCGAACCGGGTGACAGAGCAAGACTCCATCTCAAAAAAAAAAAGGACTTATTTAGTGTCAAATCCCACTGTAAAATAGCAGAACTGTGGGGTTTTTTTTAAGTGGAAACATGGACTTCAGGTTATTTTATTATTTTTATTTTATTTATTTATTTATTTTGAGATGAAGTTTTGCTCTGTCGCTCAGGCTGCATGGCAATGGTGTGATCTTGACTCACTACAACCACAGCCTTCCAAGTTTAAGCGATTCTCCTGCCTCAGCCTCTCAAGTAGCTGTGATTACCAGTGCCCACCACCATGCCTGGCTAATTTTGTATTTCTAGTAGAGATGGAGTTTCACCGTGTTGGCCAGACTAGTCTCGAACTCCTGACCTCACATGATCCACCCTCCTTAGCCTCCCAAAGTGCTGGGATTACAGGCATAAGCCACTGTGCCTGTACTATTATTTATTTTTTAAAGGGTTAGAGGTGGCTTCCTTGTGTTGGAATATGCTGTTTTCAGAAGAAAAATATAAACCTGGCTTGTTTTAGGATCAACTTATTTTCTTAAATTTTCAGTTTAAGTATGTCACATTTAGCACTAGTGACTCATTTTGATTTGGTTTGGTTTAGTCTGTTTGGAACTACTGCACAAGCTCAGTTAGAATGATGGCCTCCAATAACTTTGTTTTGTTTTGTTTCGAGATAGTCTCACTGTGTCGCCAGGCTGCAGTGCAATGGCACGATCTCTGCTCACTGCAACTGCCTCCTCCTGGGATCAAGCAATTCTTGTGTCTCAGCCTCTTGAGTAGCTGGGATTACAAGTATGCACCACCACACCCAGCTAATTTTTGTAGTTTTAGTAGAGACAGAGTTTCAACCTGTTGGCCAGGATGGTCTCGATCTCCTGACCTTGTGATCTGCCCTCCTTGGCTTCTCAAAGTGTTGGGATTACATGCATAAGCCACCACACCCAGCCAACTTTATTTTTAAAACTCTCCCTTTTTGGTAAAGTTCTTACATAGGTCAGCGTTTGACCAAAACTCAGGGCTAGTACCACTCTCAGTTTCTATTATTTAGGGTTTTTGTTCTTATCATGTTACTCATAAGTTATGGTGTCTTCATAGTCACATATGTCTTTGAGTTTCTGTCATTCCAGTGAAAGAGAGACTATTTGACATTCTAGAGATGACTGCATGCAAACATTTACAACTTTTGAAAGAATACAGTACAGTGGGGAGACTACTGTTTTTTACTATCAGGAGGATAATACTAAGATTTGAAACTGGCCATGCACAGTGGCTCATGCCTGTAATCCTAGCACTTTGGGAGGCCGAGGTGGGTAGATTCCTTGAGATCAGGAGTTCAAGACCAGCCTGGTCAACATGGTGTAACACCGTCTCTACTAAAAATACTACAAATTAGCCAGGTGCTGCATGCCTGTAATCTCAGCCACTCAGGAGGCTGAGGCA
>NW_022446548.1:0-2391 GCF_009761245.1 Sapajus apella | reverse complement strand
GTATGTGCCTGTAGTCCCAGCTACTCAGGAGGCTGAGGCATGAGAATCGCTTGAGCTTGGGAGGTTGAGGTTACAGTGAGCCAAGATTGCACTACTGTTCTCCAGCCTGGGCTACAGAGTGAGACTGTGTCTCACAAATAATAATAATAGGCTGGGCACGGTGGCTCATGCCTGTAATCCCAGCACTTTGGGAGGCTGAGGCGGGCAGATCACGAGGTCAGAAGATTGAGACCCTCCCGGCCAACATGGTGAAACCCCCTCTCTACTAAAATACAAAAAAATCAGCCAGGTGTGGTGGCGCAGGCCTGTCATCCCAGCTAGTTGGTAGGCTGAGGCAGGGGAATCGCTTGAACCCAGGAGGCAGAGGTTGCAGTGAGCCGAGATTGCATCACTCCACTCCAGCCTGGCGACAGAGTGAGATATGGTCTCAATCAATAAATAAAGTAATAATAATAGTAATACGAGACCAAAACAAGTTCTACCCCCCCAGACACCAACTACTTCCAGCGATGCATTGTGGCTCACAGCCTCTCCAAGGTAATTCCTTGCTACGCAGACATAGACTCCCTCATCAGGTCTACTTTGTCTTCCATGTACTATACGTAAGAAAAATAAAGATCCACTTGGCAGCAACATTCGGTGTGAGCGAGGCTCATCTTTGTCTGTCTCTACTCTCTCTCCCGCTTTGTACCATTCAACAGTGGGTGTGGGGCGGCCTCAGCTTTGCAGTTCAAAGTTGCAGGTTCTCCTTTTGAGACAATCAGGTCTGAAGAGTGCTCAACAATGCGAGGTGGAAAATCTTCCTGACGAAGACGGGAGCCTGAACAGAGACATATTAATCCAAACAGGTAAAAGTGAGCAGGCTCCGCAATCATTGTCCTCGGGTGGATCCTGCATACAGTCTCATGCCAAGAGGAGTGAGTAGAAATAGGTCCCCAAATGTATGAAGCCACACACCACACATACCCCACACAAAGGCTTAATATAAGCAACGTGGGTCAATTAGCCAGGAGTTTTCAGGGCAATTACTCGTCGACCTTTCCGGACGCTTGTCAGTATCTTAGAGCCTTTTGCAAAGGAGGAATTCCAAGGTTGGTCTTCTCCGGCCCCAGGATTTCCGAGGAGGCTCAGACACTTTGAAGAACCATCCAAAGCGAACAACAAAGAGCCGAAGCAGAAGTGCAGTAGTGCCGTTTCCTGCCTCCACAGTCTAGCTGAGCGTCCCGGCGTGCGCCCCACAATGTGCGCCCGAGCGCCGCTGCGAGGGCAGGCGCGGCGACGGCAAAGTTGGGGTGTGAGAGCGGATCGGGGAGGGCCAAAAAGTGCTTCTCTGTCTCCAGGCGAGCCCAGTCAGCAGCGGGCCACCCACGGCGGCGGCGAGAGCAGCCAAAGTAGCAGCAGCAGCTCTGGAGGACGGGCTCGGGGTGCCGGGAGTGTGGCTGGGTGACTCTGCGCGCAGGGGGCGAGCGAGGGGGCGGTGCGGCGACGGCGGCTGCCTGGGCGGGCCCTTGTTCCCATCACTTGGGGGATGCGGAGGGTACTGGGGACAGCAGCAGGACCGCGGACACTCGCACGCCTTCCAGGCGCCCCCAGCCCCGCGAGGCGCCCAACCTCGCCCCGGCCCCTCGCTCTCTGGCGCGCGCGCAGGCACCCCCAAACTACGCTGAAGCCCAAACTTCCTGGTGGTAGCTGCTTGCACCCCGGGCTCGTGGAACAAGGGGCTGTAAGGGAAGCTTTATCATTTACTCCTTACATAAAAGTAAAAGGAAAAGGCGCAGCAGCTTCCCAGTAGGACGCTGTCACCCCCCTGTGCTGCGCACTGTGCTGGAGGCGCTGCAGGCAGGGGAGCAGCGCCGGGGCACGTTGGTGGCAGCCATCAAGCTCTACATCCTGAAAAAGTACCCAACGATGGATGTCCTTCGCTTCAAGTACCTGCTGAAGCAGGCGCTGGCCACTGGCACGCGCCGTGGCCTCCTTGCCAGGCCCCTGAACTCCAAAGCCAGGGGGGCCACTGGCAGCTTCAAATTAGTTACCAAGCACAAGAGGAAAATCAAGCCTAGGAAGATGGCCCCTCCGAAGGCCCCTAGGAGAGCGGGTGAAACCAAGGAGAAGGTCCCTAAGAAACCAGATGAGGCCAAGGAGGAGCCTCCCAAGGCAGACAAGGTCAAAAAGGCAGCCAAGAGGCCAGCAGAGGTGCAGAAGTTTCCTCTCAAGCCAGGTGCAGCCACAGAAAAAGCTGGCAAGCAAGGCAGCAAGGCCAAGGACACCAAGGCACAGCCAGGCGAGGCTCAGAAGCTGACCCCCAAGCCAGACAAGGCCATGCGGACCCCTTCTAGTGCCAGCAGGTTCAGCAGGAAGACAGAGGCCAAAGGCAGCAGGAGGATCCAAGGA
>NW_022446547.1:0-2391 GCF_009761245.1 Sapajus apella | reverse complement strand
TTTTTCAGGAGGCTGAGGCAGGAGAATTGCCTGAACCCAGGAGGCGGAGGTTGCGGTGAGCCGAGATCGTGCCATTGCACTCCAGCCTGGGTAACAACAGCGAAACTCCGTCTCAAAAAAAAAAAAATAATAATAATAATATTTTCCAGAAAATATTATATGACCATTTGAATAGCTGGGCTTTTGCTCCTCACTTGCGAGCAATAGAATTATAACTACTGCAAAATCTAATACAGAACACTTATAATTCATATCAAATAACCATCAATATAATATATACATCTGGAACAAACCTTATAACATATCAAATTCTGCATTTCTGTCTTTATCGATATGTATAATGTACCAGTTTTTCTCCAGTAGTTTCATAAAGAGATGATTTTCATTATCTGCCAAAACCTTGTGGCAGCTCATGGTATTATTTTGACCATATGTTCTCATGTCTTTTTGCAAAGTTAAATATTTTACTGTAATCAATTTCATATTTAGATATGTGTGAACTCTCTGAATACTATGTAATTTATTTTTTTGTTATCATGATCCTGATTAGTACACACTGAAAATCCAACAAAGCAATAATTTTCTTCTTTTCAACTGGAAATCACATTTGTGAGTTATGGTACCTGTTATCGACACTGCATTTATGATTCAATAATATGTGAATTTGTTTATTTTATTATTGAGACAGAGTCTCACTCTGTCAGCCAGGCTGGAGTTCAGCAGCATGATCTCAAGACCAGCCTTGAGATCTCTGCTCTCTGCAACCTCCACCTCCCAGTTCAAGTGACTCTCCTGCCTCAGCCTCCTGAGTAGCTGGGATTACAGATGCGCACCACCACATCCGGCTGATTTTTTTTTTTTTTTTGTATTTTTAGTAGAGATGGGGTTTCACCATGTTGGTCAGACTAGTCTTGAACTCCTGGCCTCGAGATACACCCGCCTTGGCCTCCCAAACTGCTGGGATTATGGACAGGCATAAGCCACCGTACCTGGCCTATAAATTTTATATAGTATTTAATTTGACAATATAAGTCTATTTGGTTTGAATGTAATAGGGTGTGTGTTTGTATACTTTAGGATTTCGATGCTTGGAATATTCTACAAATATACAGATATAAATATATCAGGCTTACTGTTTTGCAACGTTATATACGCCTTTCTCCTGTTTATTAAAATACTGACATTGGTGTTGTTTAGATATCTTTCTAGATCTCAAAACAGAAATAGAATATTGGGCAAAATTATAGCTTAATGTTTATAACAAATAAATAATAAAAACATACATATTTATAAAATAGTTATTTACAATTGCTTTCCACTTACCTGGCCAGGCAAGGCCTATCTTCTTCAAGACTGTGCTAAAATCGCATCTGCTTGCTTACAGTATCTTTTGGAAAGAAATGACCCTGACTGAGAATGGCCAGGAAAAGAATAATAAATTTTGGGCGGAGAAAGTTTAAAGAAACTTAGCTGTTGAAAAGAAAATGATGTTCAGAGAAAAATAAATTTTTCCTGTCACTTTTAAGAAAATTAGTGCTTCAAAGTGTATTGAATTTTTTATTTAATTAAAAAAATTGCAAATACAGTAGAGAATAAAATTAAAGGTTGCTGTCTTCACAGAGTTTATATTGTAGAGTTTGGAAAATAGATAATTAGAGAATAAATAATCCCTCGTATAATGCTGGTAGTATAAGTTGGTACTGCATACTGGAACAGGGCTTGCAATGCCTACATAAGCTGAAAATATAAATATATTTTAGTTATATTTGTGGTTATATATCTATTTAATGGCACAATTTCTTTAAAAATGCATGTCATTCTATAGAAGAACTGAATAATCTGGAATGTTCATGAACAGTTAAATAAATTGTAGTGTTTTTATATAATGTCACATTGCAGATCAGTCAATATGGGCAAATCACAATGATAGACAGCAACACAGACCAATCTCACAATGTTGAACAAAAAAGCTCGTCAAAAATGAGAAGTTATTGTATTAATACACATATTTGAAGTTCAAAAACAGGGAATTCTTATTGATTGCACAAAATGCCAGGATGTAAGTTACACTTCAGGGAACTGAATATTTAATTTTCTTGAATGACTTTTCTGAAACTACTGTGATAATCATGTGATTTTAAAAAATCATATCTACAGCCGGGCGCGGTGGCTCAAGCCTGTAATCCCAGCACTTTGGGAGGCCGAGGCGGGTGGATCACGAGGTCAAGAGATCGAGACCATCTGGTAAACATGGTGAAACCCCGTCTCTACTAAAAATACAAAACATTAGCTGGGCATGGTAGCGTGTGCCTGTAATCCCAGCTACTCATGAGGCTGAGGCAGGAGAATTGCCTGAACCCAGGAGACGGAGGTTGCGGTGAGCCGAGATCG
>NW_022446546.1:0-2391 GCF_009761245.1 Sapajus apella | reverse complement strand
AGCCTGAAGATTTACCTTGATATACTCTACTCTTTACCTAGAAAAGAGAAATAAAAATTAAATTGTATGTCACACATTTCATTAATAGTTGTATATAGTTCCTAATACAACAATTGGAGTTATAACCAAATGGGAATTTAATAACAGTTTGCTTTAGCATAATAAATCCACAAGATTAAAAAAAACTAAAAAGGTTAAAAAGCATTTCAAATTTAACCAGTAGTCATATGTTGCAGTCTGACAGATAAAGCACTAAGATAAATATCTTACTCCGCAGCTAAAGATATGTTTACATATCTAAATGAATACCAGTCTTATGAAATGAGCACTTAACTTGAATAACAGAAAAGGCTAATATTTTTTATAATAACTATATTAACATTTTATTTACTCAAAGTCACTTATTTGACAACTCCAAAGACCCAGAATGAAATCTAAGAACATTGACTACTCAAAAAGACTCTGAGGAAACAAAATTAAAGGTATAATCTTCATACTAAGATACACCATTTTTGCTTTCCAGAAAATATCTCAGAAATCCCATTCAAAGGTGACTACTGGCTGAACTTAGAAACAATTCTATTAACACTAAGGTAGATCATTTGACTATCTTAGACCACCAAAAATAGTGCTCATAAACCTGACAGGGAAGGGAAGATTGCTAGAGGAAAATGCACAAGCAACAACAGAATGGCAACTATCAACTTCCTGAAAGGGCAAAACCCAAATCATCCCACAAAGACAGCACTAAATTATGTGACAATAAAAGCCAAGCAGTAACTAATTTTAAAAAAAGAATATTACTAAATTTCTTTGTAGCCCAGAACATATTTATCACCTTCAAATGTTATAAATGGTGATGAGATACTAACAACAGTTCACAAATCACCCATAATAATCTCACTAAATTAATATACTGTTTACATAATACACTGTATAATATACTGTTATTATATATAGTAATTAATATACTGTATCCATAATAATTACAGTATCTAAATCTCACTTAAAATACTATTATTATAGGAATATGCATTCAGAAATTTCCAACATGGAAAGAAATTACTATCTCTCTAACGGCCTTGCTAATGAGAGTAACTTCCTGTGCTCCATTTCACCCAAACTAACAGGCAAGCAGAGACCAAGGTTCCAAAACTCAAATGCTGAGGCTGAGGAATAGCAGTTAGGACAGAGAGCCTATATAACTTTCTGAAAAACAAAAAAGGTGTTAGTTTTTCTATTAATAAATTAGAGAAACAAGAATGGGAAATGTAAAATGCTTTCACCTTTTCCCCTTCCATTTACCCTTTGATTCTCCCTTTTGATCTGAGAAAAAGGCCCGTGAGGTTCGAGAAAGCCTCACAGGAAAAAAGACCCTTCTTTATAAGCGATTTTACAATCAACTCTGAAAGCAGAGAAAAATTATTAACGATGATACATGTGATATAATTATGAAATCAGAAAAAAGAATACTTAGTTTTAGAAAGATTTGCATTCAATAATTTTGGCCATTTTAACTGTTTAATCTCAATCAAAAGCTTTTCATAACTGCAAAGCTCATTTTACAAAATAATCTTCTCCCAATTATGTTAAATGACATAATCTCCCAAATATGTCAAACTAAATGCAATACAGTATAATCATAAGTATGTACAAGTATGAGTATATACACTTATATGTACATATGTTTAAGTCTGAAAGACAAATTCTGCACAGAAGACTAAAAGATTTTAAAAAATTAATGGTGTGTCTTTGCACATGATATAATCTGTATTTCCAAATAAAAAAATGTTTAGAGTAAAATGGTACATAATCAAATCAGAAACGCACGTCTTTTAAAAACCAAAAATCTTACCTCATCTAGATAAAATAATTTTTATCATTTTGTTGTATTTCCTTGCAGCATTAATTTTCTGTGTGTATATTTACGATATACAGTTTATCTACACCTCAAAGGCTTAGTTTCTACTTTTTTTCTACTTCATGTTAAATTGTGATCATTTGTTGTGCTCCTGTTTTTGAATTATATAAAGCAGACTAATATCCCATTATATGAACATAAAATAATTTAACAATTTTCCTACTGTGAATCACAGTAGGTTGTGCAAAGTTTTCACTCTAATAAATTCTGTTCCATTGAATGCTCTTATGTAAGATATTTAAAAATTTTTTTTTGATACAGATTCTCTCTCTGTTGTCCAGGCTGCAGTGCAGTGGCACAATCTGCCTCCCCAGTTTAAGCGATTCTCCTGCCTCAGCCTCCAGAGTAGCTGGGATTACAAGCTTCTGCCACCACACCCACCTAACTTTTGTATTTTTAATAGAGATGGGGTTTCATCTTGTTGCCTAGGCTGGTCTCAAACTCCTAACCTCTTGTGATCCACCCTCCTC
>NW_022446545.1:2095-2392 GCF_009761245.1 Sapajus apella | reverse complement strand
TATAGCTATGTCTTACAAATCAATAGGCAAGCTATCAACAAAAGACACAATTAGCTTTTTTCTTTCCAGCTTAGTTGTATTGCTGGGATTATTTCTTCAGTTTCTACAGAACATTGAGTGTGGACACTGAAAAAGAATAGTTCTAAACTTTTGGGTCAGGCTGAACAGGGGATAGAATTGCTCTTGTAATAACAGAGACCCTTATTTTTTGTGAGACGAATCCTCGGTCTGTCACCCAGGCTGGAGTGCAGTGGTGCGATCTCAGCTCACTGCAACCTCCAGCTCCCAGGTTCAAGC
>NW_022446545.1:0-2085 GCF_009761245.1 Sapajus apella | reverse complement strand
TTTTCAAGTTTTCTTTCATTATTTAAAATTTTCAGCATTATTTGTTTACAATTCACTATGCTATGTATTTCATCTTTGCATCATTTGCAATACTGGAGGTATAAATTGTGTGGAGACTTTCAGAAAGTTCTAATTCATTGATAGATTTTTGCAAATTTGACTTCACAAAAGTATATTATCACAACAACGACTTTGTGTGTAAACATTGTGCCTGTTTAAAAGAGCAGAGCCACATAGAAAAATCTTGAAACATCTTCTGTAAATGGAGAGATGTTCCTTTTGCACATCCACATTTGTGAAAGATAAAATTTCTCAAGATCTCGGATCTTTGAATATCTTTATGTTATCATGGTGATTCACTGTGGTTTTTGATGGATCCCATCAAAAGACTTGGGTTGTGCAACACAGTATTTCAGATAACTGCAATTTTAAATCTGGGTGCACACAATTTCCAACAATAGCAATGTGCACTTATACATTTCCCTTTTTAACCTATTTCTTAATGAATATGAAGAAATAAATATACAATAAATATATATTTATTTGCTCATTACTGTCATAGTCACATGACTGTTGTTAGACTACCCAAGTGCTTATGCTTGCAAAAAATGTATTTGTGCCTATTTTATTGGGTAAAGTAGCCTATAGTGTTCTGTCATGTTTTTATGTATCTCAAGTAAATCCCCTTTTGAAAATGTAAATGCACAGCTTTAACATTTTTAAAAATGTTTTTTCCCAGAATTACAGTTTCATGATTTTGATCTTTTGGGATTTCAGCATTCAAAATTATGGCATTTGGGGTTGCATCTTGGGGGTTATAATTGGCTTCCACAGGAAATGATCTGAAGTTTACATTGAATTTCATTGTAGAGTAGATGAGAAAGCAGGAGAGGGTGAACGGTATTGTTTTATTTTTATTTATTTGCTTATTTGTAATTAATTATTATTATTTAAGACAGAGTCTCGCTTTGTCACCAGTCTGGAGTGTGGATGGGATCTCAGCTCATTGCAACCTCCGCTGCCCAGGTTCAAGCGATTCTCCTGCCTCAGCCTCCTGAGTAGCTGGGACTGACTACAGGCCATCACCTCCATGCCCAACCAATTTTTGTATTTTTAGTAGAGACGGGGTTTCATCATGTTGGCTAGGATGGTCTCTATCTCTTGACCTCGTGATCCATCTGTCTCATTCTCTCCACGTGCTGGGATTACAGGCGTGAGCCACAGCACTCGGCCAGCTTCCCTCTTAGCAGTGGTGGTCAGGAGCTGCCCCAGCCCTCCTTCTGCCTCCTCCACGAGCTCTCCCAGAACCTTCACCTCTTTCCAGCCCCAGACTCTCTCCTGAGCTCCAGGCCCACCCAGCTCAAGCAACCTGGTGTCTGCTTGCGTGTTCCACTGGCTGCCCCGGCCCGAGGCGGCCTCCCAGGTGCCAGCCCCTCAGCCGAGGCACCTGTCCTATTCCAAGCCAGGTGGCAGCTCCACTTCTGTCCCCAGAACCTCGGAGGCACCGCCCAGACGCACCGCTGTGGCCGCAGTGGCTCTGCCTCCGCCAGACTGTGCAAGCATCAGTGGTAGGAACCACATTTTATTATTTTATTTTCTCTTTTTCAGCTTTTCTTTTAGAATCAGGGGGATGCATGCAGGTTTGTTACCTGTGTGTACTACGTGATGCTGAGGTTTGGGGTATGGTTGATCCCATCGCCCAGGTGGTGAGCATAGAGCCCAATACGGAGTTTCTCAGCCCTGCCCCCTCCATCCTCTCTCTTCTAGTAGTTCCGAGTCCACTGAGGGGGGCATTTTGATCTTCTTTGTAACTCAGTGCCTGCCTGGGAAATGGCCACGGAATGAATGGGTGCAGGAGTGACTGACCATTCGGGAGACTACGGATGCAGCATGTCCCCAGTGTACAAGTCTCCAAACAGCCCAGCCAAGGAGGGGCTCAGCCGTCCACACAGTGTCCAGTGGGAGAGCTTCTGAGACCAGGAGCGTGGAGCCGTCGGGTGAGTATTCCCCTGCAGGCTGCGTTCAGCCTCACACTGCACTAGGCCAGCCACAGCGGGGATAAAGTGAACCAAGCAGGCGTCCCAC
>NW_022446544.1:0-2393 GCF_009761245.1 Sapajus apella | reverse complement strand
TCCATCTTACTCTGAGCACCATCTGCTTGGAGCTCCAGCTTGCTCTGAGCACCATCTGCTTGGAGCTCCATCTTACTGGGAGCAACATCTTCTGCATGCTCCTTCTGTTCTGAGCTACAATCACTGAAGCTCCATCTTGCCCTGGGCACCATATGCTTGGTGCTCCATCTTATTCTAAGCACCATCTACTCTGAGCTTCATCTTGCTCACAGCTCCATCTACTCTGAGCTCTGGGCACAATTTGCTCAGAGCTCCATCTGCTCCCAAAGGACAATTTTAAAATTTATAAACAAGGAGAAAACAATGAACCCAAAGAAAAGGCACCCTACATATTGGGATAAAATTATAGGAAATCATGTATCCTAAAAGAACTGTTATCTAACATATGCAAGAAACTAAAGGTACTAAGTGGGCATAATGATAAAGCAACTAAAACCTTTATTTATCCAAACAACCTGCCACTGGCATAAAAACAGGAAGGTTACCCAATGGACAGAAGGAGGGAGTCCCACATGCCACCCAAATGAATGTACACTGAACACATTTTTCAACACAACACAAAAAAACACAATGGGAAAGTAATAAATGATTTTGAGCAAACTGGATAACCACATGAAAAACAGTGAAATAGGACAAAAATCGATGTAAATTACATTGAAGGCCTAAACTCAATCTTGAAACCATTTACTTCCCTCAGGAAACAGACGGTAAGCACATAGTTTAGAAGACTAATCTATGCACACAAGTTGCAAAATGTGAAATATAAAAAGAAAAATTAGAATTAAAAAAATCATAGACAATCCCATGGATTGGCAATCTTTTTCACTGTTTTTAACTGCACACGGAAGTTACCACTAATATGTAAACACGTGGAACTATGGAAAACATCAGATCTTCTGCAGCAAAAAGAAAACAATGAACAGAAGAGAAGGTGCCTCACAGACTGAAAGAAAACTACGGAAAATCCTGTCTTTGAAAGGGGTCATTATATAATATGTGCAAGAAACTAACACTATCATGTGGGGGGAACAAAAACAAACACCCAAGCTAAGTCTGGGCGAAGGACCTGAATAGGCGTGTCTGCAAAGCAGATGTGAAACTGACTCACAGGGCAAAGAAAAGTTTCTCAAAAGTGCTAATCCTCACAAGAATGTCAAAGAAAACTGCACTGAGATACAGCTTCCAAACACATAGAATGAATGTTCCCTAAAACAGAAATAAAAGTTTTCAATGGAAACAACTAGTATAGACTTTCAGAAGGGGAAACTCTTCTCATACACTATTGATGGGAATGTCAATGTCTACACACACTAGGAAAAACAGCTGGAAGTGCCTCAAACAAAGTAAAAATGCCATTTCATCTAGCCATCATTCCATTCCTACGTGGAAGAGGTACCTGCCTTGCCCTCCGTACTGCAGTACTCACAATAGCCAAGATAGGAAATGCACCTACCTGTTCATCCACTGATGAAGAGATGAGGAAATTGCAATATACATCCAGAGTAGTATATTCTTCAATCATAGAAATGGGTGAAATCTCGTCACTTGCAGCCACATGGAAAAACCTGAGGAACATTATGTTAAATGAAATAAGCCAGGCAGAGAAAGGCATATACTGCATGATCTCATGCATGTCGAATCTAAAACACTTGACCTCACAGAGGTAGAAAGTTCAACAGTGGTTGCCAGAGGCTGTGGAAAAGGGGGGCCTAGGCAGGGGTTGGTAATGGGTACAAAGTTACACTTACCTTCTCTTCTATAGCAGGGTGACCAGGGTTAATATTGTAGTGAATTTTCCAAATAGCTGGAAAGGATTCTGAGTATCATCTCCACAGACAAATAATACTTAGAGGACTTCACAGATGCTAAATATTGTGATTTGATCAATATGCTAGGTGTACCCATATCAAAATGGCCCCTGTATCTTCTAGTTATATACATATACTCTAAGGTAATCTTTTTTAAAAAAAAAAAAAAAAAAAAGGATACCAATGACGCTAAAATTTACATGGAACCATGAAACACCTCGAATTTCAAAGCAACCCTGAAAATACAAGGTACATGGAATGCATCACTGTCCTCCATTTGAAATTATATTGAAAATCCAGTTATCTAAACAATAGATGACTAGCACTAACCGAGAAACCCAGACCAACAGACAGAATGAGGGAGCTCAATCACAAACCCAAATTCCTAGGTAGTGTACACGTTCTGTAAAAGAACACTGAAAGACACAACGAAGGAGGGGAAATCTGTTTAGTAAATGGATTTAAAAACTGCATAACCCTACGTAAGTAAAACAGAACCCTTATTGTGTAAAAAGACCAAGGTTTAACTCAAAATGAGTTAGAGACTCATAAACAAAAGTTGAATGCATCAAACTCTTCCAATGA
>NW_022446543.1:0-2393 GCF_009761245.1 Sapajus apella | reverse complement strand
CTTATTTTCCAATCTCATTCCTGCTATGGAGCCACTCAGCTCCTGCCTTTACTGCCAGCATCAGCATTATCATTAGCATCTCAGAAATAAAAAACAACAATGATGGTTTGACTTTGGGGCTACTCCAGAGGGAGTCAGTTTGGTTTTTCCTAGAAAAATCCTCTCTGTTTCTCTTTAATGACTTTTAAGAGAAGCAAAATGTTCTTTCATTAAATTGAACATCCTGTTGTACCCTACTCTGTTTGCTAGTGGAGATCAATAATGAAAAGTTATAAGTTGTGACCAAACAGGACTTTTCAGCCTGTGCCCTTCCATTACCTTCGCCACCACCCTCCAAGGATTTTTCTTGATTGATTTACTCAAATCCTAAAGATTGTTTCTTCCTGACAATAATATTTATATTTTTTCAGAGACCTTTGTCTATTATGTTCTAAGGTGGACCTGTTGTGGTGTTAAATATTCCCTGCAAAGTACTTGAAAAATAGGATTTGTTAAGTTTTGTTGAACTACAGTTTTACTAAGTACTGTTGTAACTAGTCTTCCAAATTTAGAATCCTTGAATATTTAAACTAAAACCCTATTTAAAAAAATAATAAACTGAAACCCTAAATATCACTCTCACTCTCCCTCTTGAAGTAGTTGGCAATCATGTCCACAAAACCTTTTCTTCTTCTTCTTCTTTTTTTTTTTTTTTTGAGACAGGGGTTCTTGCTCTGTGGCCCAGGCTGGAGTGCAGTGACACAATCACTGCTCACTGCAGCCTTGACCTTCCGGGCTCAAGAAATCCTCCCCCCTCAGCCTGGTGTAGCTGAGACCAAAGGTGCATGCCATCACACTAGAATAATTAAAAATTGTTTCTTTTTTTTTTTTTGGTAAAGAAGGGGTCTCCCTATGTGGGCCAAGCTGATCTCAAACTCCAGGGCTCAAGTGATCTTCCTGCGTTGGCCTCCTAAAATGCTGTGATTACTGGCATGAGCCACATGCCAGGCCTACAAAACCTTTTCTACAGGCAATTCGACACTTGTCGTGGTGGTAAAAATGGATGGATGGAGGATTTCAGGAACTAGTTAGTTTTTGTGAAGTTTTCTTTCTTTTTAAAAAAATATTCCCAAGCACTGATTAATAAAGTATTTCTCTTAAAAGCAGTAGTTTAAACTTTGAGATTGAGGTTTTAGGACTCTCAATTTTCAAGAGGCATCTTTCAAGCTGTTGTTTCTGCTCTTTCCCCCTCCTCTCTGTTTCAGTTATTAAATTTTGGAGATTTAATTTTTGCTTTTTGTTCAAAAAAATCATAGATTTTCTTGAGTTTGTTAGAATTAAAGGCAAGAGTTGTGGGTTTAGTATTTTAAATTTCCTTCAAACAGAGATGGTTATTTGTGATTTCTTTATATTTTTCAGTATTAACATACTGGTTAAAATAGTAATGAAGAAAAGAGCCTGCTTTGTGGCTAAGCTGGAAAGTAGCTGAAGTACTCTTTTTTCCTATCAGCAGAATAGTGTTGGCAAAATCCACTAAGATTTTGGCAATATGTTGTCAATGGTTTGACAAGTACTTAAGGATAGCAGATGGGAAATGGTTTGCCAAGTACTTAAGGATAACAGATGCTTCTGGGAATTATTTTTTGAAAGTTAGATAGATCTGTTCATTAACACCTGCTCCCTTGAGGCCTATAATCCTTTTGAAAGTAAAATACTTAGTATTTGGTCTTTAGATTGAGTCACATATCACTTTCATAATGGGCTATTTCCTTGAGTTTCATGTTTTGAGCTTCTACTAAGAAACAATATTTGTGTGTGTATTAAAAAAACTTTTTTTTTGGATACTGGATGGTTGATACTTTGGTATTTTAAGCAGTTATAAATGATGAGCTTTGAATTCTCCCAAACTACTGCTAGTTAAAAGTCATCTTTCTGGTAGATGATGTGAGAAGAAACTGGTTTCTGGGATTTCACTGGTGTTCAGTTGAGGCACTTACTCAAATGATGGTTGTACTCATACAGGAATGATTTCCTGAGCTCCTAATATGAGGCAGTGCTGGGTCTTTGCTAAGTGCTTTGCATTTACTTCTAATTCCCAGTACAACCTGGCCAGGTAGTAGTATTGTCCCTCTAGAAAGCCGCTATACATAGGTAGAAAGAACATGGGTTTTCTTTCCTGCAAAATGAGAAAAATAATCACTATTGGGCAGATTAATTGTGAGAATTAGAAGACATATCATGTGTCTGGTGCCTAGCACAGTGCCAAACATGTAGTTTGTATTCACTAAGTGGGCTACCGTTATTATAATTTTACAACTGAAAGAACCAGAGAGAATAAGTAATTTGCTGAAGGTCACTCAATTTTAAGTGGTAGAGCTAGGAATGTGAGCTGGCTTAAAGTGTGAAGTCTGGTA
>NW_022446542.1:0-2393 GCF_009761245.1 Sapajus apella | reverse complement strand
CTCCAGCTTTGTTCTTTTTGCTTAGGATTGTCTTGGCTATACAGGGCCTTCTTTGATTCCATATGCAATTTAAAATTGTTTTTTTTTCTAATTCTGTGAGAAATGTGAATAGTAGTCTGATGGGAATAGCATTGCAGCTATAAATTACTTTGGGCAGGATGGTCATTTTCATGATACTGATTCTTCCCATCCATGAGGATGGAATGTTTTTCCATTTGTTTGTGTCCTCTCTGATTTTTTTGAGCAGTGTTTTGTAGTTCTCCTTGAAGAGGTTCTTCACATCACTCTTTAGCTGTATTCCTAGGTATTTTATTCTCTTTGTAGTGATTGTGAATGGGAGTTCGTTCATTCATGAGTTGGCTCTCTGCTTGCCTATTGGTGTAAAGGAATGGTTGTGATTTTTGCACACTGAGTTTGTATCCTGAGACTTTGCTGAAGTTGCTTATCAGTTGAAGAGGTTTTTGGGCTGAGATGATGGGATCTTCTAAATATAAAATCATATAATCTGCAAACAGAGACGACTTGACTTCCTCTCTTCCTATCCGAATACCTTTTATTTCTTTCCCTTGCCTGATTTCCCTGGCCAGAACTTCCAGTACTATGTTGAATAGGAGTGGTGAGAGAGGGCATCCTTGTCTTTTGCAGGTTTTCAAAGGGAATGCTTCCAACTTTTGCCCGTTCACTATGATATTGGCTGTGGGTTTATCATAAGTAGCTCTTATTATTTTGAGATATGTTTCATCAATACCTAGTTTATTGAGCATTTTTAACATGAAGGGATGTTGAATTTTATCAAATGCCTTTTCTGCATTTATTGAGATAATAATGTGTATTTTGTCTTTGGTGCTGTTTATGTGATGAATTACATTTATTGAGTCAGCCTTGCATCCCAGGGATGAAGCCGACTTGATGGTGGTAGATACGTTTTTTGATGCGCTGCTGGATTCGGTTTGCCAGCATGTTAGTGAGGATTTTGACATTGATGTTCATCAGGGATATTGGCCTGAAGTTTTCTTTTTTTGTTGTGTCTCTTCCCAGTTTTGGGATTAGAATGTGACACTGGCTTCATAAAAGGAGTTAGGGAGGATTCCCTCCTTTTCAGTTGTTTGGAATAGTTTCAGAAATAATAGTACCAGCGCCCCTTTGTATTTCTGATAGAATTCAGCTATAAATCCATCTGGTCCTGGGCTTTTTTTTTGGTTGGTAGGCTATTAATTACTGCCTCAACTTCAGAGCTTGTTATTGGTCTATTCAGAGAATCGACATCTTCCTGGTTTAGTCTTGGTAGGGTGTATGGATCCAGGAACTTATCTATTTCTTCTAGATTTTCTAATTTATTTGCATAGAGGTGTTTATAGTAATCTCTGTTGGTATTTTGTATTTCTCAGGCATCATTGGTGATACCCCCTTTATTATTTATGGCGTCTAATAGATTCTTCTCCCTCTTCTTTATTAATCTACCTAGTGGACACTTCAGAAGCCAACATCGACAGATCATGAGGTCAGGAATTAGAGACTAGCCTGACCAATTAGAAATCAGAAAAAAGCGAGATAAAGTCAAATAGGTGGACTTCATGCTTTCTGGCTGAGGGAGCCTTGAGCCCTGCTACTGACATTAGGGAAATGAGAAGGCCATGTTTGTTTCGGGTCCTCCATAATGTAGTGGGGCATTGGATTTCATATTGTGCAGTGCTACGTACTGAAAGATAGGCCTTGCGGCTGATGATTTCAAGTGAGAACAACGGGTGTGGTTTGCTCCGGGAGTGGGAACTGGTGGTGGTGGGTCAGAGGGAGTCTCTCAGTTGTTTCAGCAATCTTGGCCCGGACTGACATTGACAAGCCATCTGGAAGCCCCAGAGCCGGAAACTGAAAGCCGAGGAATTTCCCGTGAGGATGTGGTGCTAAGTATCAACTACAGGGTGCAGCCAAGTTGACACTGTGACCTCGGCGATAGCAGAGGCTCATCGCTCTGTTTCAGCATCTACCACAGTGCCAGCATATAATAAAGGCTCAATGTATGCTTACTGAATACATGAGGGAAACATGGTGAGAATCAATGGGTTTATGAATCAGCTGGGCTAGACTCCCTTTTGGGGATTTCTCCTCTAGAGAGACTTCCAGCCATCTGGAGTTTATCCGGCAGTGGTCAGCTTGGGTAATAGAGGCAAATCCACGTCTTCTGCAAGAACAGGTTGGAAGCAGTCAGGAGCCAGCGTTTCAGGTAGAAGACTGTGTGGCCTAGACCAATTTCATGTGAAAACCAGGACACAGGATTTGTGTTGCTCTCCTGAGGAGAGAAGCTATTGATGCTGATACTCAGCTCTACTCTCATGCAGGGAGAGACCAAATCCCCTGAGAGTCCCTGGCCATGACACTGGTTACTCCTGGACTGG
>NW_022446541.1:0-2394 GCF_009761245.1 Sapajus apella | reverse complement strand
GGAAGAGCGCTTTTAAAACACAGGAGAAACCTCTAGATCACACTGCTCTGATTTGTGCACGTTCACCTTAGGAAGTTTCATCTATGTTTAGATTCAGCGAGTTAGAAAGACGTTTCTTCTAAAAGCTGCGTTTGGATATTCCAGAGTGAATGAGACTATAGTCTGAAATGACAAATATCCTGCTCTAAAACAAAAACGCAGCTACCTGGCAGAATGGTTGTCAGCTGTACAATCAACTTACAGAGGTAAGCTGATGTGTGTGTGCAGCAGTTCAGAAATCCTTTCTTTGGAGAAGCTGGAAACAGATATTTCCAGCCTTATACAGGCATGTAAGAACTAGCAGTAAGACACTGCGTTTAAAACACAGGGGAAACGTCTAGTTCAAACTGCTCTGCATTGTGTTCGTTCCCCTTAGGAAGTTGCATCTATGTTTAGATTCAGCGAGTTAGAAACACGTTTCTTCTAAAAGCTGCGTTTGGATATTCCAGAGTGAGACTGTAGGCTGTAATGAGAAATATCTTGCTCTAAAACAAAAACGCAGCTATCTAGCAGAATTGCTTTCAAGCTGCACAATCAACTTACAGAATTAAACTGATGTGTGTGTGGAGCATTTCAGAAATCCTTTCTTTGGATAATCTGGAAACAGATACTTACACCCGTATACAAGCATGTAAGAACTAGCAGTAAGACTGCGTTTAAAGCACAGGAGAAACGTCTAGTTCAAACACCTCTGCTTTGTGTTCGTTCACCTTAGGAAGTTGCATCTATGTTTAGATTCAGCGAGTTAGAAACACTTTTCTTCTAAAAGCTGCTTTTGAATATTCCAGAGTTAAGGAGACTATATGCTGTAATGAGAAATATCTTGCTCTAAAACAAAAACGCAGCTTTCTGGCAGAATGCTTGTCAAACTGTACAATCAACTTACAAAGGTGAACAGATGTGTGAGTTCAGCCGTTCAGAAATGCTTTCTTTGGAGAATCTGGAAACAGATATTTCCAGCCACATAAAGGCATATAAGAACTAGCAGTAAGACTGTGTGTAAAACACCGGAGAAACGTCTAGTTTAAACTGCTCTACTTCGTGTTCGCTCACCTTAGGAAGTTGCATCTATGTTTAGATTTAGTGAGATAGAAACACTTTTTTTCTAAAAGCTGCGTTTGGATATTCGAGAGTGACTGAGACTACAGGCTGTAATGAGAAATATCTTGCTCTAAAACAAAAACGCAGCTATCTAGCAGACTGGTTTTCAAGCTGAACAATCAACTTACAGAATTAAACTGATGTGTGTGTGGAGCAGTTCAGAAATCCTTTCTTTGGAGAATCTGGAAACAGATATTTCCACCCCTATACAAACGCGTAAGAACTAGCAGTAAGACTGTGATTAAAACACAGGAGAAACGTCTAGTTCAAACAGCTCTACTTTGTGTTCGTTCACCTTAGGAAGTTGCATCTATGTTTGGATTCAGCGAAGTTGCATCTATGTTTAGATTCAGTGAGTTAGAAACACGTTTCTTCTAAAAGATTAGTTTGGATATTCCAGAGTGACTGGGAATGTAGGCTGTAATGAGCAATATCTTGCTCTAAAATTAAAACGCAGCTGTCTAGCAGAGTGGTTGTTAAGCTGTAGAATCAACTTACAGAGTTAAACTGATGTGTGTGAGCAGCAGTTCAGAAATCCTTTCTTTGGAGAATCTGGAAAGAGATATTTCCAGCCATATACAAGCATATAAGAAGTAGCAGGAAGAGCGCTTTTAAAACACAGGAGAAACCTCTAGATCACACTGCTCTGATTTGTGCACGTTCACCTTAGGAAGTTTCATCTATGTTTAGATTCAGCGAGTTAGAAAGACGTTTCTTCTAAAAGCTGCGTTTGGATATTCCAGAGTGAATGAGACTATAGTCTGAAATGACAAATATCCTGCTCTAAAACAAAAACGCAGCTACCTGGCAGAATGGTTGTCAGCTGTACAATCAACTTACAGAGGTAAGCTGATGTGTGTGTGCAGCAGTTCAGAAATCCTTTCTTTGGAGAAGCTGGAAACAGATATTTCCAGCCTTATACAGGCATGTAAGAACTAGCAGTAAGACACTGCGTTTAAAACACAGGGGAAACGTCTAGTTCAAACTGCTCTGCATTGTGTTCGTTCCCCTTAGGAAGTTGCATCTATGTTTAGATTCAGCGAGTTAGAAACACGTTTCTTCTAAAAGCTGCGTTTGGATATTCCAGAGTGAGACTGTAGGCTGTAATGAGAAATATCTTGCTCTAAAACAAAAACGCAGCTATCTAGCAGAATTGCTTTCAAGCTGCACAATCAACTTACAGAATTAAACTGATGTGTGTGTGGAGCATTTCAGAAATCCTTTCTTTGGATAATCTGGAAACAGATACTTACA
>NW_022446540.1:1008-2395 GCF_009761245.1 Sapajus apella | reverse complement strand
CACGAGAACTTCGCAAACTATGCACAAGTTTTAACAGCCGAATTGATCAAGCAGAAGCAAAGATATTAGAGGTCGAAGACCAACTTCATGAAATAAAACAAAATGACAAGATTAGAGAAAAAAGGATAAAAAAGAATGAGCAAAGTATCCAAGTAATATGGGACTATGTGAAAAGACCTAATCTACGTTTGATAGGTGTGCCTGAATGTGACGAAGAGAATCAATCCAAACTGGAAAATACGCTTCAGGATATTATTCAGGAAAACTTTCCCAACATAGCAAGGCAGGACAATATTCAACTCCAGGTAATACAGAGAACACCACAAAGATATTCCTCAAGAAGAACAACCTCAAGGAACATAATCGCCAGATTCACCAGGGTTGAAATGAAAGAGAAAATACTGAGGGCAGCCAGAGAGAAAGGTCAGGTTACCCATAAAGGGAAGCCCATCAGACGCACAGCAGATCTCTCAGCAGAAACCCTACAAGCCAGAAGAGAGTGGGGGCCAATATTCAACATCCTTAAAGAAAAGAACTTTCAACCCAGAATTTTACATCCAGCCGAACTAAGCTTCATAAGCGAAGGAAAAATAAAATCTTTTGTGAACAAGCAAGCACTCAGAGATTTCATCACCACCAGGCATGCTTTACAAAAGCTTCTGAAAGAACCTCTACAAATAGAAAGGAACAACCAGTATCAGCCTTTCTAAAAAATGCCAAAAAATAAAGAACATCAACATAATTAAGAAATTGCATCAATTAATGGGCAAAACAGCCAGCCAACTTTAAATGACAGCATCAAACTCATATATATTGTTATTAATTCTAAATTGAAATCGACTAAATCCCCCAATCCAAAGACACAGACAGGCAAAAAAAGCCAAGACCCATTGGTATGCAACATCCAGATCCATCTTACATGCAAGGATACACAAAGACTCAAAACAAAAGGATGGAGAAAAATTTACCAACCAAATGGAGAGGAAAAATAAATAAATAGAAAGCAGGAGTTGCAATTTTTGCTGACAAAATAGTCTTCAAAGCAACAAAGATCAAAAGAAGCAAAGAAGGATATTACATAAAGATAAAAGGATCAATGTAACAAGAAGAGCTAAAGATCCTAAATATATATGCACCCAATACCGAAATACCCAGATATATAAGACTTATAAAGAGACTTGGACTCCCACACAATAATAGTCGGAGACTTACAGATCAATGAGACAGAAAGTTAACATCGATATTCAGGTCTTGAACTCAGATCCGGAACAAGTAGACTTAATTAACATTCATAGAACTCTCCACTTTAAATACACAGAATATGCACTCTTGTCAGTACTACATCACACGTATTTACAGGTTTAAATGAAATATTGGTTGACTGCTT
>NW_022446540.1:0-908 GCF_009761245.1 Sapajus apella | reverse complement strand
CTCTTTCTTCCTTTCCTTTATTCTTTTTTTTCTTTTTCTTTTTCTTTTTTATTCTTTTTCTTTCTTTCTCTCTTTCTTCCTCTAAAAAAAAAAAAAGGTATACTTGAAATGTATAACCTCACCTTATGTAAATTATGTCAATGAAGCACTCATATAACGTTTGACCTGTAGGGGGCAGCAGAGACCACACGTTCTATTCAGAACAGCTCCTCCCTGCCTTGGGGGACTCCCTGGGATAAAGCCATCCCTTTCACTTAGGAATGAAGTGACTGGAATGAAGAATTGGCCAGCTGGGAATTTCCCCTCAACGGCCTAAAATGCCTGTTTAACCAACTGTGGTGAAGCTTAGTTCTAAATTTATACCAATTGGCTGGGTGGGCGGGTCTCTTGAACCACAGAACCAGGAGAAGCCACATCCCTCTACAAGTCTGGAAGAGATGCTTCTCTCCCTCTCTCTTTTTTTAGATGGAGTCTTCCTCTGTCACCCAGGCTGGGGTGTGGTGGTGCAATCTGTTCACTGCAACCTCCACCTCCCAGGTTCAAGCGATTCTCCCAACTCAGCCTCCCAAGGAGCTTGGATTACAGACATGCACCACCATGGCTGGCTAATTTTTGTGTTTTTAGTAGAGACGGGTTTTTACCATGTTGGCCAGGCTGGTCTTGAACTTCCAACCTCAGGTGATCTGCCCACCTCAGCCTCCCAAAGTTCTGGGATTAGAGGAATGAGCCACTGAACCCAGATGGATGGGATGATTCTCACAGGATGTAAGAATGTAAACTAGGATCCATAGCTTGACCTCCAAAAGACCCCAATCCCTCCAGGCACGGTGGCTCGTGCCTCTAATCCCAGCACTTTGGGAGGCCAAGGCAGGCAGATCACGAGGTCAGGAGCTCGAGACCAGCCTGAC
>NW_022446539.1:0-2395 GCF_009761245.1 Sapajus apella | reverse complement strand
GCTCACAGTCTTTCAGGAAGTAGAGAGGCCATTATATTGGCAACTTACTTCAAAGTCATGGATCCTGGCCAGGGGTGGTGGGTCATGCCTGTAATCCCAGCACTTTGGGAAACTGAGGTGGGCAGACCATGAGGTCAGGGGATTGAGACCATCCTGACTAACCCAGTGAAATCCCGTCTCTACTAAAAATGCAAAAAGTGAGCCAGGCATGGTGGCACATGCCTGTAGTCCCAGCTACTTGAAAGGCTGAAGCAAGAGAATCCTTGAACCAGGGTAGTGAAGGTTGCAGTGAGCTGAGATTGCACCACTGCACTCCAGCCTGGGTGACAGAGCGAGACTCCATCTCAAAAAAAAAAAAAAAAGTCCATTGCAAAAAAAAAGTCATGGGTCCTGAAGCCCTGATTTCTCTTCACCTGCCTCAGCCTCCCAAGCAGCTGGGACTACAGGTGCACACAACCACGTCTGGCCTTTTTCTGTAATTTTAGTAAGGACGGGGTTTTGCCATGTTGGCCAGACTACTCAACGATCCACTCCCCCTCAGCCTCCCAAAGTGCTGGGATTACAGGCATGAGCCACTGCACCTGGCCTGTGTACTTAAATTCTATGTTTATACTATGATGCTCCCAATGCCAATTCCATTTTATTCATATCCTATTATTTTTTGGGGATTTACTATTAAATAGTTTGAGAGAGAAAAAAAGCAGTACAACATACTCAACAAAGCTTTTTATTCATTAATTAAGTCTGTTGAGTTCACTTGGTATAAGGCCTATTCTTCTGTGATGATATTTGGACTGAGATTCCTCCTCCCAGGATGTCGGTTATGGTTTTATGCTGACTGTAACTCCCCAGTCTCCAAGTAAGGATGTATGTAATAATACACTGACACTATAGCTAAAGTGGGGTGGGTTTTACATGAATAATTAGATGAGTTGGGAAAACAAAAATATTTTTTACAACAGTTTCCATTAGATATACATATTTTCTTTAAATCTTAGTTATTTTTCTCCTGACTTCTTTTTAAATAAAAGAAAAAGCAGTTACAGGCTTACTAGCACCAGTGCTGAATGCTACCTGCAGAGCAATGCTAAGCTGTGCATCCCGGAAGTCCTGGTGCTGGGGCCGCCTTAGTCCAAAGCATCCTGAGGGGTCCTGCGGCCTAGCAGGAAGTGTAACCAGAAGAAATGAGGGGAGACAGGGTCTCCATCACGATGCCTCCCAGCCTCACCAGGAGCCACACGGTTTTCAGGTGGCTGGCGGGTCCCACTCGCCCTTTCCCCAGCACCACCAGAAAAGCACCTGCAGTGGTAAGGCTTGTGGTGGGCCTGCAGCTGGGTCTCCCCAGTCCTGGAGCCCGCAGCGCACTCTCCACAGAGGAGAGTGGCAAGCGGCAGCCCCCCAAGCAGGGCTCAGCATTGAGGGTGGCCAGGCCAGCGATGCAAACACGGGTCCGTGGCCTGAGCCTTTCTGGGGACACTCACTCTTCCATCTGTGCAGATCTAGGGTGCCGGGGGAGCAGGGGATTCTTCTGAGTTCAGCAAATTATTTAAAACATTCTGAGAACTTCAAGTTTGTGTTGTTATTATTAATAAATATCGAACAATATTTGACAATAGTTGCTCTTCCCCTCCTCCTGGCACAACAGGAGAAGGAGGTGGGCAGGATGGGCCCACTCACAGGTATGGCTGCAGGTTGGCCCTTCCAATGGAGTCGGGGCCACAGGGGCTGGCAGAAGAGAGCGGGGGGGAGCCAGTGAACTGCTCCCTGGCAGAGTAGAGCCGTGGGATTGAGGGGCCCTAGTTAATGCCAACGTGGTCCTGTGGCCTGAGCCTTTCTGAGAACACTCATTCTTGAATCTGTGCAGACCTGGGGTGCAAGAATAGCAGGGGATTCTTGAGAGTGCAGCAAGTGACTTAAAACTTACCTGGAGTTGTGTTATTAATTTTTACAAATGAAGTCACTTACATGTTTCTGAAGATGAGGTAACCAGTTTTTCCGATTGTGTCCTGTTAAAAAACAAAACAAAACAAAAAAAATTCTTATATTCCCATAACTTAAGAATACTTACAGATAGTTTCAGAATTCTGAAAAAAATCAGGTAGAGAGAAACAAGTATGCTCAAAATTTTGTTTATGGAAGTATACTAAATTGTTAAAAGCTGTTAATAGTTCAAAAGAAAAATTTGACTTAGAAAAGCAAAACAAATGATTGATATTTTAAGCAAAATGTTAAAAAGATCACTCCAGTTTCCTATTACTTTAGTCCATGTGGTTGATTCCTGTCCTGCTTGATATTAACATTTTAGCTCTTCAAAAATCCTGAATGTTTTTCCTCTATTCTGATGTTAAAATCTCCAAAGTTATTAGAAACCTGCATTCAAGAGCACCTTTTAGAA
>NW_022446538.1:1338-2395 GCF_009761245.1 Sapajus apella | reverse complement strand
TTGTAAATATTTTTAACAATTTTAAGTACATTTAAACTCATTAAATATAAATAGGTTGTCTGGGGACGTTATTTATGTCTATTGCTTTTATTTTTTGTTCATTTTATTTTATTTTTGGATATAGTTTCACTCTGCCCCCAGGCTGGAGTGCAGTGGCACAATCTCAGCTCACTGCAGTCTCTACCTCCTGAGTTCAAGTGATTGTCCTGCCTCAGCCTCCTGAGTAGCTGGGATTGGGTGTGCGCTACCACACCTGGCTAACTTTTGTATTTTTAGTAGGCAAGGGTTTTACCATATTGGCCAGGCTGGTCTCAAACTCCTGGCCTTAAGCGATCGGCCCGCCTCGGCCACCCAAAATGCTGGGATTACAGGCGTGAACCACCATGGCCATCCAATTGCTTTTAGGTAGTTATACAATTCATAAGTTATGAATCTTACTATCTAAAGGAAAATTATTTTTTCCCTAGTCTTTTGTATTTCTGGTATAGATTTCTCTTCTGACTTTAAGGGTAGCAAAAAACCCCCTCTCTGTTTAGGCCTTGCTGGCCATGATTGCTAATATAATGAGTATAGTTTATAGAAACATTTCCAAAGTATTGTACAAGGCAATCAGCTGGATACATGAGAGCTTCAAAAAGTATGACTCCTTTATCAACTAGGCTAACCAAAAACAGGTTGTATGAAAACCAAAACTCTGCTTAGAAAATCTATATGGACTTAGTATTATTGTGGCAATATGATTTGATAACTCTTGATCATGTGTTATCCAATATTTTAGACAATTTTCTATGTTAATTAGTTGACAGTCACAATATTATTATTATGGGTGCGTGTTATCGTCAGCAGAGCAATGCACGAGTTTCATTTTCCTATAACATTTTCTTATAAAAAATTAAAACATTCAGAAAAGTTGAAAGAATAATGAACTCTCATTTATCTTATGCCTAGATGAAACAATATTAGCATTTTGCTATCTAGCATGCAGTTTCTTTCCCTTAGAGATTGTAGGAGTGTGTGTGTGTGTGTGTGTGTGTGTGTGTTTTTTTTTTTTTTTTTT
>NW_022446538.1:0-1238 GCF_009761245.1 Sapajus apella | reverse complement strand
TGTGTGTGTGTGTGTGTGTTTTTTTTTTTTTTTTTTTTTTTGAGACACTGTCACTCTGTTGCCCAGCCTGGAGTGTAGTAGCATGAAGTTGGCTCCTCCAGCCTCCACCTTCTGGGCTCAAGCAGTCCTCTTGCTTCAACCTCTTGTGTAGCTAGGACTATACGCATGTGCCACCATGCTTGGCTAACTTTTAAATTTTTGGTAGACGCAAGGCCTTGCTATGTTGTCCAGGCTTGTCTCAAACTCCAGACCTCAAGTTATCTGCCCTCCTCAGCCTCCCAAAGTGTTGGGATTACAGGTGGGAGCCACTGTGCCTGGCCAATTATTGTGACTTTTTTTTTTTTTTTTTTTTTGAGGTGGAGTTTTGCTTCGTTGCCCAGGCTGGAGTACAGTGCAATCTTGGCTCACTGCAACCTCCACCTCCCAGTTTCAAGCAATTCTGACTCAGCCTCCTGAGTAGCTGGGATTACAGGCATATGCCACAATGCCTGGCTAATTTTTTTTTTGTATTTTAGTAGAGACGTGGTTTCACCATGTTGGCCAGGCTGATCTGGAACTCCTGACCTCAAGTGATTCACCTACCTCAGCTTCCCAAAGTGCTGGGATTACAGGTGTGAGCCACCACCCCCGACTTACTTTCCTGAGAAAGGAAACCAGAATAACTTCCAAAAAAAAAACAAAGGCAGCAAGAGCTTCCTTACAGCAATAAGAAAACACAAAAACTACAAAACCTTTTAACTGACAAGGGTGTGGGGCTGAAATACCTGTGATGGAACAATAGATGATGTGAGGAGCAATCTTGTCTATGTCTTCATATCCCAGGCCCATTGCAGACAGTTTGCCAGGGAGATAGTTTTCCACAAACACATCACAAACAGCTGCAAGCTGAAGGAAGAGGTGAACATGAGTCAGACTTCCACTGAACAAATCCCCACATGATAGAATTTTAACTTCTACACAATTGATTCCCCCTTTGTAACAGCCCAGAAAAATCGAAGGACAGATGAAGTAAATTAGATAAACATAGAAGCTCTGGTCAACTACTTAAAGTATTACTGTCAGTAAAATAATGGTTATTAAAGATTTTGTAAGTACATGGTATTCAATGGATTCTGCATTGTTTAAATGTAATGAATATCTAGACTAGACTACATGGTCTGTCCAAATAGATTCTCAAAAAATTAGGTAGAAAAATTAGAATGTAAGTACAATAAATATATAAAAAACATCTTTTAAAA
>NW_022446537.1:0-2395 GCF_009761245.1 Sapajus apella | reverse complement strand
TATTTCTGCCTTCATTTCATTGTTTATCCAGTCAACATTCAAGAGCAAGTTGTTCAGTTTCCATGAAGCTGTGCGGTTCTGAGTTAGTTTTTGAATTCTGAGTTCTAACTTGATTGCACTGTGGTCTGAGAGACTGTTTGTTACGATTTCCATTCTTTTGCATTTTCTGAGGAGTGATTTACTCCCAATTATGTGGTCAATTTTAGAGTAGGTGTGATGTGGTGCTGAGAAGAATGTATATTCTGTGGCTTTGGGGTGGAGAGTTCTGTAAATGTCTATTAGGTTTGCTTGGTCCAGGTCTGAGTTCAAGTCCTGGATATCCTTGTTAATTTTCTGTCTGGTTGATCTGTCTAATGTTGACAATGGGGTGTTAAAGTCTCCCACTATTATTGTGTGGGAGTCTATGTCTCTTTGTAAGTCATTAAGAACTTGCCTTATGTATCTGGGTGCTCCTGTATTGGGTGCATATATATTTAGGATCGTTAGCTCTTCTTGTTGCATTGATCCTTTTACCATTATGTAATGTCCCTGTTTGTCTCTTATGATCTTTGTTGCTTTAAAGTCTAATTTATCAGAGATGAGAATTGCAACTCCTGCTTTTTTTTGCTCTCCATTTGCTTGGTAAATCTTCCTCCATCCCTTTATTTTGAGCCTTTGTGTATCCTTGCATGTGAGATGGGTTTCCTGGATACAGCACACAGATGGGTTTTGTCTTTTTATCCAATTTGCCAGTCTGTGTCTTTTGATTGGGGCATTTAGTCCATTTACATTTAGGGTTAATATTGTTATGTGTGAATTTGATACTGCCATTTTGGTGCTAGCTGGCTGTTTTGCCCTTTAGTTGAGCTGGTACTTGTTGTTCCTTTATATGTGTAGAGCCTCTTTCAGGAGCTCTTGTAGAGCTGGCCTGGTGGTGACGAAATCTCTGAGTACTTGCATGTTCCCAAAGGATTTTATTTTTCCTTCACTTATGAAGCTTAGTTTGGCTGGATAGGAGATTCTGGGTTGAAAGTTCTTTTCTTTAAGGATGTTGAATATTGGCCCCCATTCTCTTCTGGCTTGTAGGGTTTCTGCTGAGAGATCTGCTGTGAGTCTGATGGGCTTCCCTTTATGGGTAACCCGACCTTTCTCTCTGGCTGCCCTTAGTATTTTCTCCTTCATTTCGACCCTGGTGAATCTGACGATTATGTGCCTTGGGGTTGCTCTTCTTGATGAATATCTTTGTGGTGTTCTCTGTATTTCCTGGACTTGAATGTTTGCCTGCCTTGCTAGGTTGGGGAAGTTTTCCTGGATAATATCCTGAAGAGTATTTTCCAGCTTGGATTCATTCTCTTCGTCGCATTCGGGTACGCCTATCAAACGTAGATTAGGTCTTTTCACATAGTCCCACATTTCTTGGAGACTTTGTTCATTCCTTTTTACCCTTTTTTCTCCAGTCTTGCCTTCCCGTTTTATTTCATTGAGTTGATCTTCGACCTCTGATATCCTTTCTTCTGCTTGGTCCATTCGGCTGTTGATACTTGTGCATGCTTCACGAAGTTCTCGTGTTGCGTTTTTCAGCTCCATCAATTCACTTGTATTCCTTTCTATTTTGTCCATTCTCGTTAGCATTTCGTCAAATCTTTTTTCAAGGTTCTTAGTTTCTTGGCATTTGGTTAGAACATGTTCTTTAAGTTCACAGAAGTTTCTTACTACCCACCTTCTGAAGTCTGATTCTGTCATTTCATCACACTCGTTCTCCATCCAACCTTGTTCCCTTGCTGGTGAGGAGTTGTGATCCCTTCTAGGAGGAGAGGTGTTCTGGTTTCGGGTGTTTTCATCCTTTTTGCGCTGGTTTCTTCCCATCTTTAAGGATTTATCCACCTGTCGACTTTGTAGTTGCTGGCTTTCAGATTGGGTCTCAAATCTTTCAGATTGACGTTCTGTTTGTTGATGATGAGGTTATTTCTGTTTCTTGGTTTTCCTTCTGACAGTCTGGCCCCCCTGCTGTAGGTCTGCTGAGGTTCACTCCAGGCCCTGCTTGCCTGGGGTTCACTTGCAGCAGCTGCTGAACAGCAAGGGTTGTTACCAGTTTTCTTCTTCTGCTATCTTTGTCCCAGAAGGATACCCACCTAGTGTCAATCTGATCTCTCTTTTATGAGGTGTCTTTTTGGATATATAGGGGTCAGGGAGCTGCTTGAGGAGACGGTCTCTTCTTTATAGGAGCTCAAATGGTGAGCTGCGAGCTCTGTTGTTGTTCATTCAGAGCTGCTAGGCAGGTACTTTAAGGTCTGCTGCAGCAGAACTCATAAACTGCTTTTTGTTCCCAGGTGCTCTGTCCCAGGGATTTAGGGCTTTATTTATGTGTTTCCGTTATGCTGCCGCCTTCTTTTTTTTTTTTTTTTTTTTTTCCTTC
>NW_022446536.1:0-2397 GCF_009761245.1 Sapajus apella | reverse complement strand
CTTCATTATAACTTGATGACCTCTGTCAAAGTTTTATTTTCAGGCTGACCTAGGGGGCTCACGCCTGTAAACCCAGCACTTTGGGAGGCCAAAGTGGGCGGATCACCTGAGTTTGGGAGCTGGAGACCAGCCTGGCCAATATGGAGAAACCCATCTCTACTAAAAGCACAAAATTAGCCAGGCGAGGTGTCACGTGTCTGCAATCCTAGCTACTCGGGAGGCTGAAGCAGGAGAATCTCTTGAACCTGGGAGGTGCACGTTGTGGTGAGCTGAGATCGTTCTATTGCACTCCAGCCTGGGCAACCACAATGCGACTCCATCTCAAAAAAAAAAAGTTTCATTTTCAAATAAGGTCATATTCATAGGTACTGGGTGTGAGGACTTCAATGCATCTTCTTCTTTGAGGGGACACAATTCCAGCCATAACATGAGTATATGGGATTAATTATACTAATCTCCGCTTTTTGTACATATTTGAAATTTTCCCTAATGGGGGTAACAAAACAAAATGCTTTCATATCCTGTTTTCCCCTTTCATTTCTCAGTTCAGCTCTATGTCAAAAACTTGAGGATTGTCCCTTCTAATGGACCCTACACCCTCTCTGCCTGTGTCTTTTTTTGGGTTTTTTTTGGACAGAGTCTCGCTCTGTTGCACAGGCTGGAGTGCAGTGGCACCATCTCGGCTCACTGCAACCTCCGCCTCCCCGGTTCAAGCGATTATCCTGCCTCAGCCTCCCAAGTACCTGGGCTTACAGGTCTGTGCCACCACTCTGGCTAATTTTTATATTTTTAGTAGAGACAGAGTTTCACCACATTGGTCAGGCTGGCCTCAAACCCCTAACCTCAAGTGATCCACCCACCTGAGCCTCCCAAAGTGCTACAGTTACAGGTGTGAGCCACCATACCCAACCCCAACTGTCTTAAGCCTACCTTCAAACAGGCTCTTCCACCAGTATCCGTCAGGTCAGGGCAGGAGACCAGACAGCAAAGCCATCCACTCCTGATTTCCATCTTCACAGAAGCTGGATGAAATAATACATCTCCGTTGTTTTAGGCCACTCGTTGTGTGCAATTTGTTATGTATCAATAAACATCAGTAGACAACTAACAGTAACATTACACTCCATAAGACGAATGGCCTGGCCTCTTCAAAAACTCAGCATCATGGGGAAAAAGGGATGTTGCCTATTTTAGATAAAAAAGAAAGTTAAGGCCAGGTGTGGCGGCTCACACCTGCAATTCCAGCACTTTGAGAGGCTGAGGTGGGAAGATTACTTGAGCCTAGTTGCTCAAGAACAGCCTGGGCAACATAGTGAGATCTTGTCTCTACAAAAAAATTTAAAAATTAGCCAGGCATGCTGGTTGTGCCCATAGTCCCAGCTGCTTGGGAGGCTGAGGTGGGAGGATCAATTGAACCCAGGAGGTCAAGGTTACAGTGAGCTGTGATCACACCACCGCACTCCAACCTGGATAACACAGTAGACGCTGTCTCCTAAAAAAAGAAAAAAATCGCAGGCATAGAGTCTCATGCCTGTAATCCCAGCACTTTGGGAGGCTGAGGTGGGCGGATCACCTGAGGTCAGGAGTTCGATACCAGCCTGGCCAACGTGGTGGAACCCCGTCTCTACTAAAAACACAAAAATTAGCTGGGCGTGGTGGTGCACATCTGTAATCTCAGCTACTCGCAAGGCTAGGATAATGGCTTAAATCTGGGAGGTGGAGGTTCAGTGAGCTGATATCATGCCATTACACTCCAGCCTGGACAAGAGTGAAACTCCATCTCAAAAAAGAAAGAAAAAAAGAAACTTGTTAACCGATACCACAGGAATGTAATCAGCAAAATCCAAACTATGGGAAGCGATACAAATTAACCATTCCAAATGTTTCAATAAAAAATTGCAAGAGAGAAAAAAGAGACACAAGGGAAATCTATAGATTTAAAGAGACTTTTTTTTGGTAGAGACAGGGTTTCTCCATATTGGTCAGGCTGGTCTTGAACTCCTGATCTCAGGTTATCCACCCTCCTCGGCCTCCCAAAGTGCTGGGATTATAGGCATGAGCCACTGTACCTGGCCTAAAGGGACACTCTTTTTTTTTTTATTTTATTTTTTTTTTAATAAAGATGGGGTTTCACCATTATGGCCAGGCTGGCTGGTCTTGAATTCCTGACCTCAGGTGATCCACCCACCTCGGCCTCTCAAAGTGCTAGGATTACAGGCGTGAGCCACCGCGCCCAGCCTAAAGGGACTCTTAAAGCAGGCAGTACTAAGTTATATTCAGGGAGACTATATTAATTTTTTATGCTATGCAACAAATGACTACAAGATTAGCGACTTTTTTTTTTTTAAGAGACAAGGTCACCGAGGCTGGGGTGCCATGGAGCAGTCATAGCTCACT
>NW_022446535.1:0-2397 GCF_009761245.1 Sapajus apella | reverse complement strand
TAGATAATAACATCATAAGTCTCAAAAATATTTAAAAAGTGGCCCAAGTTTTTTTTTTTTTCTTTTTTTTTGCAAACATCTATTCATTGTACCAACTGTATGATGCTTAATTCAATCATGTATCCAGGCTGGGCGCGATGGCTCACGCCCGTAATCCCAGCACCTTGGGAGCCTGCGGCAGGCCAATAACCAGGTCAGAAGTTCCAGATTAGCCTGACCAACATGGTAAAACCCCATTCTCCTAAAATCATAAAAATTAGCCAGGTGTGGTGGCACACGCCTGTAATCCCAGGTACTCTGGAGGCTGGGGCAGGAGAATCGCTTGAATGTGAGAGGTGGAGGTTGCAGTGAGCTGAGATCGCACCATTGCACTGCAGCCTGGCAACGAGTAAAACTGTCTCAAAAAACAAACAGGCCGGGCGTGGTGGCTCATGCCTGTAATCCCAGCACTTTGGGAGGCTGAGATGTGTGGATCATCTGAGGTCAGGAGTTCGAGACCAGCCTGGCCAACATGGTGACACCCCATATCTAAAAAAAAACAAAAACAAACAGATGTTTTTGAAAATACAAATATGTGGCTAGCAAAAATATTTGTTTAAATGTTCATCACATTAGAGAAATGCAAACAAAACAAAAAACTACAGTGAGATACCATCTCACATCAGTCAGAATGGGTGTTGTTAAAAAGTGAGTAAGGGAGACAGATCCAAGATGGCCAACTAGGAGCAGCTCAGGATTGCAGCTCCCAGTGAAAGCGCAGAGAATGAGTGGACACCGCATTTCCAGACGGATGTTTGTTGCCCACGGACCAGGAGATTCCCAGGCGAAGGAGCCAGATTGGTCGCCAGCGTGACTCTTTTGGCTGGCGCGGTTGTTTTGCCTGCGTGCCGTGCCCTTTTGGTTGGCGTTTGGAGCTCCGGGAAGGCAGAGTCGCCCATTTAGCTGATTGAAGAGGGGACTGAAACAGGGAGCCAGGCTGGAGGATTCCCGGGCAAAAAGCGCCACTAATCTCAGGCACAGTGGGTCGTCGCACGGGAAATTACATAGATCCCGTAGCCTTTAAAAAAAAAAAAAAAAAGGCTCTGAGGCAGAGAGCCAGGTGATCAGGCTCGGCTGGTCCCACCCCCACAAAAAAGCAGCAATTGGAAACCCTGTGGGTTGAGAGTTTCACAGCAAACACAGCTGAACCCGGGAAGCTCCAGCTCTGTGGGGGAGGAGCATCTGCCGAAGGAAAACTAAGAAACAGAAATAACTTTATCACCAACAAACTGGATGTCCACTCAGAGACCCAATCTGAAAGTCAGTAACTATAAAGACGACAGGTGGATAAATTGACAAAGATGGGAAGAAACCAGCACAAAAAGGTTGAAAATACCCGAAATGAGAATGCCTCTCCTTCTACAAGGGATCACAACTCCTCATCAGCAAGGGAACAAGGCCTGATGGAGAATGACTGTGATGAATTGACAGAATCCGGCTTCAGAAGATGGATAATAAGAAACTTCTGTGAGCTAAAAGAACATATTCCAACCCAATGCAAAGAAACTAAAAACCTTGAAAAAAGATTTGATGAAATGCTAATGAGAATAGATAATTTAGAGAGGAATATAAGTGAATTGATGGAGCTGAAAATCACAACACGGGAACTTCGCGAAGTATGCACAGGTTTTTTTGTTTGTTTGTTTGTTTTTTTTGAGGCGGAGTTTCGTTCTTGTCACCCAGGCTGGAGTGCAATGGCGCCATCTCGGCTCACCGCAACCTCCGCCTCCTGGGTTCAGGCAATTCTCCTGCCTCAACCTCCTGAGTAGCTGGGATTACAGGCACGCACCACCATGCCCAGCTAATGTTTTGTATTTTTAGTAGAGACGCGGTTTCACCATGTTGACCAGGATGGTCTCGATCTCTTGACCTCGTGATCCACCCACCTCGGCCTCCCAAAGTGCTGGGATTACAGGTTTGAGCCACCGCGCCTGGCTTATGCACAGGTTTTTTTGTTTTGTTTTGTTTTGTTTGTTTTTTTTTAAGACGGGGCTTTACCATGTTGGTCAGGCTGGTCTTGAACTCCCAACCTCAGGTGATCCGCCCGCCTTGGCCTCCAAAGTGCTTGGATTACAGACGTGAGCCACCATGCCCGGCCAATGCACAAGTTTTAACAGTCGAATTGACCAAGCAGAAGAAAGGATATCGGAGGTCAAAGATCAACTCAATGAAATAAAACGAGAAGACAAGATTAGAGAATAAAGGGTAAAATGGAATGAGCAAAGTCTCCAAGAAATTTGGGACTATGTGAAAACACCTAATCTACATTTGATAGGTGTACCTGAATGTGAAAAAGAGAATGAATCCAAGTTGGAAAATACTCTTCAGGATATTATTCAGGAAAACTTTCCCAACCTA
>NW_022446534.1:501-2397 GCF_009761245.1 Sapajus apella | reverse complement strand
AAAAAAAAGCAGGAGTTGCAATTCTCATCTCTGATAAATTAGACTTTAAAGCAACAAAGATCATAAGAGACAAAGAGGGACATTACATAATGGTAAAAGGATCAATGCAACAAGAAGAGCTAATGATCCTCAATATAAACGCACCCAATACAGGAGCACCCAGATACATAAGGCAAGTTCTTAATGACTCACAAAGAGACTTAGACTCCCACACAATAATAGTGGCAGACTTTAACACCCTATTGTCAATATTAGATCAACAAGACAGAAAATTAACAAGGATATCCAGGACTTGAACTCAGACCTGGACCAAGCAAACCTAATAGACATTTACAGAACTCTCCACCCCAAATCCACAGAATATACATTCTTCTCAGCACCACATCACACCTACTCTAAAATTGACCACATAATTGGGAGTAAATCACTCCTCAGCAAATGCAAAAGAACGGAAATCATAACAAACAGTCTCTCAGACCACAGTGCCATCAAGTTAGAGCTCAGAATTCAAAAACTAACCCAGAACCGCACAGCTTCATGGAAACTGAACAACTTGCTCTTGAATGTTGACTGGATAAACAATGAAATGAAGACAGAAATAAAGATGTTCTTCAAAACCAACGAGAATGAAGACAAAACATACCAGAATCTCTGGGACACATTTAAAGCAGTCTCTAGAGGAAAATATATAGCAATAAGTGCCCACATGAGAAGCAAGGAGAGATCAAAAATTGACACCCTATTGTCAAAACTGAAAGAGCTAGAGGAGCAAGATCAAAAAACCTCAAAGTCTAGCAGAAGACAAGAAATAGCTAAGATCAGAGCAGAACTGAAGGAGATAGAGACACAAAAAACCCTTCAAAAAATCAATAAATCCAGGAGCTGGTTTTTTGAAAAGATCAACAAAATAGACAGACCACTAGCCAGAATAATAAAAAAGAAAAGAGAGAATAACCAAATTGATGCAATAAAAAATGATAAAGGGGATATCACCACAGATTCCACAGAAATTCAAACCATCATCAGAGATTATTAAAAACAACTCTATGCACATAAACTAATAAACCTGGAAGAAGTGGATAAATTCCTGGACACTTGCCTCCTCCCAAGCCTAAACCAGGAAGAAGCCGAAACCCTGAACAGACCCATAACAAGGTCTGAAGTTGAGGCAGCAATTAAGAGCTTACCACCCAAAAAAAGCCCAGGTCCAGATGGGTTCACAGCGGAATTCTACCAGACATACAAAGAGAAGCTGGTACCATTTCTTCTGAAACTATTCCAAACAATACAAAAAGAGGGAATTCTTCCCAAATCATTTTATGAGACCAACATCATTCTGATTCCAAAACCCGGCAGAGACTCAACAAGAAAAGAAAACTTCAGGCCAATATCCATGATGAACATAGATGCAAAAATCTTCAATAAAATACTGGCAAGCCAATTGCAACAGCACATCAGAAAGCTTATCCACCATGATCAAGTAGGCTTCATCCTGGGGATGCAAGGCTGGTTCAACATATGCAAGTCCATAAATGTAATTCACCACATAAACAGAACCAAAGACAAAAACCACATGATTATCTCAATTGATGCAGAGAAGGCCTTTGACAAAATTCAACAGCCCTTTATGCTAAAAACCCTCAATAAGCTAGGTATTGATGGAACGTATCTCAAAATAATAAAAGCTATTTATGACAAACCAACAGCCAATATCATACTGAATGGGCAAAAACTGGAAGCATTCCCCTTGAAATCTGGCACCAGACAAGGATGCCCTCTCTCACCACTGCTATTCAATATAGTACTGGAAGTTCTAGCCAGGGCAATCAGGCAAGAAAAAGAAATAAAGTGCATTCAAATAGGAAAGGAGGAAGTCAAATCGTCTCTATTTGCAGA
>NW_022446534.1:0-401 GCF_009761245.1 Sapajus apella | reverse complement strand
AAGTTCGGCAAAGTCTCAGGATACAAAATCAATGTGCAAAAATCACATGCATTCCTATACACCAATAACAGACTTAAAGAGAGCCAAATCAAGAACAAATTTCCATTCACAATTGCCACAAAGAGAATAAAATACCTAGGAATACGACTAACAAGGAACGTAAAGGACCTCTTCAAGGAGAACTACAAGCCACTGCTCAACGAAATAAGAGAGGACACAAACAGATGGAGAAACATTCCATGTTCATGGTTAGGAAGAATCAGTATCGTGAAAATGGCCACACTGCCCAAAGTAATTTACAGATTCAATGCTATCCCCATCAAGCTACCAATGACCTTCTTTGCAGAACTGGAAAAAACCACCTTAAACTTCATATGGAACCAAAAGAGAGCCCGCATAGC
>NW_022446533.1:0-2397 GCF_009761245.1 Sapajus apella | reverse complement strand
CAGGGATGCCTGACCCCACCTGGGGCTGACCTCAGAGCTGTCACCCCGGCAGAGGGCTTTGACAGGAGCAGGGACCTAAGCTCGAGGCTCCCTCCACCTCTCCTCGGCAGAGTCCATCCCCGAGAAATCAGTCGGGGTTGGTGATGCCCAGTGGCCGCCGAGGCCTCACTGCAAACAGCGCTGCCGCTGGTGAGTGCCGTCTGACCAGGGAGGGCTTCCTGGCAGATTAGGAGCAATGCTGGCCCCAGACTCATTCATATTCTGGTCTGGCTGCCGGCGGCAATATGGCTGAGAGACGCGAGGGCAGAGGCGGCCCTCCGAGAATGCCCAGAGATGATTCCTCTCCGACTCCAATTTATTTTCTATCATTAATGCTTTTGAAAAGCCCCACATGCTCTGCAAACAGGGAAGGAGCACAGGGCTCAGGAGGAGAGGCGAGGAGAGGGTCGGGGGTGGAGGGGTACTCGGCAGAAGTGGAGCAGGCGGCAGCCTGGGTTCAAATCCCCACCCCAGCTCCACCTGCCTGCAGGGCCTTGGGGCATCCTGCTCTGCCTGCTCTGCCCACCCCAGGGGACTGTTTTCAGATCTACCTAGGGGTCAGAGGTGAGTGGGCTTTATAAACTGTGAAGGGCTGTACACTTGAGGAACAGAATGAAGCAAACCCGACACAGGCAGAGGCCTATGAACTGGACACCTGCCTCCCCAGCTACCCTAGGGGACCCCACCCCCTGGTTCAGGGAAGACCTGGCGTGCCTTTCCCCGCAGCACAGGCAGAGAAGGTGAGCAACAGGATCTGGGTCCCCAGGCTTATCACTCATACCGCCATCCTCCCGTCCCCTGCAGGCTCATGGTGACGAGGCTCCCAGCCAGCCCCTCTCCTCCCCTGTCATCCACACTGTGCAGCCAGAGGGATCTTCCCTGCATGAGGCTCCTGCTGAGAACCCTTCCAGGGCTCCCCATTACCTTGAGATCAAGTCCAAACTCCCCATGTACCACGCAAAACTCTCCCTAGCATCTCAGGCCCATCTAGGCAGCCTCGGCTCCAGCCGCACCCACCTTCTCAGAGGTCACCCTTCCCTGCCTTCACCTGCTGTTTCCTGTCTGGAATTCTCTCCTCCTTGGCCCAGCTCATCCCATCTCCTACCCCTTCTTCAAGGTGCAATCCAAATGCTTCTCCTTCGAGCAGCTTTCCCCGAGTCCCCCGGCATGCCCTGCTCCGTGCTCCCTGTACCCAGGACCCACCTGTAGTGCAACTCAGTCATGGAGTGGTGATGTCTGGGTGCTGATGCCCCCCTAATCTGTGAGCCGTCCTGAGCAGGGGCTGCTTCGGATTCATCCTGCGCATTCCCAGTGCTTGGCAAAGTGGCTGCCAGTGGAGCTGTTTATCCAGCTGGCCAACCTTAACGGAGCACCCACAATGTGTCAGGCTCTGTCCTGGGTGCAGCAGCCAATCTTGGCCCTCAAGTTGCTTCAAATGGATGTGCTCAGGGAACCTCTAGTGCATGAATGAATGAATGAATGAATGGACATACAATCACTTTGTAAATGGGGAAACTAAGGCCCAAAGAGGCAAAACGCCCTTTCCCTCGGTGTTCCTGCCTCCCTGCTCACGTCTCTTCTACTCCATTCCTCTCCCAGGACCACAGGCAGCAGCACAGAGAACTCAAAACAAAAGCTAAGAGTCAAAACGGGGGAGAAAAGGGAAGAAGAAAATCTGGTAGATTTTTCCCCTTTCCTCCATAATGTAAGGAAATTTGCTTTTGCCAACTATCGCAGCTTAAAAGCAATTAGAGTTTTTGGAGGGGACTCTGGGCACAAGCAGAAGCAACAGAGCGAGCGCCCAGCACGGAATTTTTCCAGCGTTCGCTTGTATCAAGCAAAAGAAAAAAGGCGTTAAAAGCAGCAATTTCCAGCCGCAGAGATGGTGGAGACAAAATATTTACAGTCTCTGAAGGAGAGGCCTGCAAGGGGCCAGGGACCTCCCCTGCTCTGCACCCAATTCCACATTCTAGGAGACAGGAAACGGAGGGGAAAAGAATCAAAGATAAGGAGACGGCCTTACCCAGGCAGTCTGGGGGTGAGGGGGAAAAGCGCCCACCTGCGCCCTGCTTGCTCACCCTTCCCCACCACTCATGGCCCCTGGTCACCAGAGATCCATCCCTGTAAACCTCAGACCTGGACACAACTCTCCCCTGCTCAAAATCCAGAGAACGTCCACCACTGCAGTCTGGCACTGGAGGCCTGCCCAGCCTGGGCCCTCTCCAGCCTCATTTGCAGATGCTCCCCCACGTGGCACACCGCCCCGACCGCCTTCTGAGCAGCCACACTCAGTCTCAGATAAGGAGGCAGAGGCAGAGGCCTTGAGAGGGAGGTGGGGCAGGTTTGAGGATACGGACC
>NW_022446532.1:0-2397 GCF_009761245.1 Sapajus apella | reverse complement strand
TACATAGCTCCGTTTTTGTTTTAGAGCCAGGTATTTCTCATTAAACCCTATGCTGCCATTCACTCAGGAATATCCAAAGGCAGCTTTTTGGAGAAACGTGTTTCTAACTCGCCCAATATAAACATAGATGCAACTTCCGAAGGTGAACGAACACACAGTGGAGCAGTTTGAAAGAGACGTTTCCCATATGATTTAGATGAGATCTTAAAGCTAATTCTTAAGAGTCTGTATATGGCTGGAAATATCTCTTTCCAGATTCTCCAAAGAAAGGGTTAGTGAACTACTGCACTGACACAATTGTTTAACTCTGTAAGTTTAATACACACCTTGACAATCATTCTGCTACATAGCTCCGTTTTTGTTTTAGAGCCAGATATTTCTCATTAAACCCTATACTCCCATTCTCTCAGGAACATCCAAACGCACCTTTTTGGAAAAACTTGTTTCTAACTCGCAGAATCTAAACATAGATGCAACTTCCGAAGGTGAACCAACACACAGTGGAGCAGTTTGAAAGAGACGTTTCTCATATGATTTAGATGCGGTCTTAAAGCTAATTCATAAGAGTCTGTATATGGCTGGAAATATCTCTTTCGAGATTCTCCAAAGGAAGTGTTAGTGAACTGCTACATTCACAAAATTTTTTAACTCTGCAAGTTTAATATACAGCTTCACAATCATTCTGCTCCATAGCTCCGTTTTTGTTTTAGAGCCAGATATTTCTCATTAAACCCTATACTCCGCTTCACTCAGGAATATCCAAACGCAGCTTTTTGGAGAAACGTGTTTCTATCTCGCAGAATCTCAACATAGATGCAACTTCCGAAGTTGAACGAACACACAGTGGAACAGTTTAAAGAGACGTTTCTCGTATGATTTAGATGCGATCTTAAAGCTATTTCTTAAGAGTCTGTATATGGCTGGAAATATCTCTTACCAGATTCTCCAAAGAAAGGGTTAGGGAACTGCTACATTCACACAATTGTTTATCTCTGTAAGTTAATATACACCTTGACAATCATTCTGCTACATAGCTCCTTTTTTGTTTTAGAGCCAGATATTTCTCATTAAACCTTATACTCCTATTCACTCAGGAATATCCAAACCCAGCTTTTTGGAGAAACGTCTTTCTAACTCTCAGAATCTAAACATAGATGCAACTTCCGAATGTGAACGAACACACAGTGGAGCAGTTTGAAAGACACGTTTCTCGGATGATTTAGGTGCGATCTTAAAGCTAATTCTTAAGAGTCTGTATATGACTGGAAATATCTCTTTCGAGATTCTCCAGAGTAAGTACTAATGAAGTGCTACATTCATAAAGTTGTTTAACTCTGTAAGTTTAATATACCCCTTGACAATCATTCTGCTACATAGCTCCGTTTTTGTGTTACAGCCAGATATTTCTCATGAAACCCTATGCTGCCATTCACTCAGGAATATCCAAACGCAGCTTTTTGGAGAAACGTGTTTCTAACTCGCAGAATCTAAACATAGATGCAACTTCCGAAGGTGAACGAACACCCAGTGGAGCAGTTTGAAAGAGACGTTGCTCGTATGATTTAGATGCGATCTTAAAGCTAATTCTTAAGAGTCTGTATATGGCTGGAAATATCTCTTTCCAGATTCTCCAAAGAAAATGTTCATGAACTGCTACATTCACACAATTGTTTAACTCTGTAAGTTTAATATACACCTTGACAATCATTCTGCTACATAGCTCCTTTTTTTGTTTTTGAGCCAGATATTTCTCATTAAACCCTATACTCCCATTCATTCAGGAATATCCAAACGCAGCTTTTTGGAGAAACGTGTTTCTAACTCGCTGAATCTAAACATTGATGCAACTTCCTAAAGTCAACGGACACACAGCAGAGCCGTTTTATAGAGACGTTTCTAATGTGATTTAGACGCGATCTTATAGCTAATTCTTAAGAGTGTGTATATTATTGGAAATATCACTTTCCAGATTCTCCAAAGAAAGGGTTATTCAACTGCTACATTCACACAATTGTTTAACTCTGTAATTTTAATATACACCTTGACAATCATTCTGCTACATAGCTCCGTTTTTTTTTTAGACCCCGATATTTCTCATTACACCCTATACTCCCATTCACTCAGGAATATCCAAACGCAGCTTTTAGAAGAAATGTGTTTCTAACTCGCTGAATCGAAACATAGATACAACTTCCGAAGGTGAACGAACACATAAGAGAGCAGTGTGAAAGAGACGTTTCTCCTGTGGTTTAGACGCGTTTTTACCGCTAATTCTTATTAGCCTGTTTATGGCTGGAAATATCTCTTTCCAGATTCTCCAAATAAAGGGTTTCTCAAATGCTACATTCACACATCTGTTTAACTCTATATGTTGAATAAACACCTTGACAATCATTC
>NW_022446531.1:1283-2397 GCF_009761245.1 Sapajus apella | reverse complement strand
AAGAAGATGTTTAATGTTTCTTCATATAGAATGAACCAATTTATATATATAAAAAAAGAAATGAACTAACTTCTTTGTCTTTCAGAAGTTTTCTTAGATACTGAGATTTGATAGTTAGGCAGGATAGTCAAGTTGTCATCATGACTATTATAATTTGAAATGTTCCCAAAAGCATTATATCTGACTGTGAATTTATTCATTAAGATTTTAGTTTCAAAATACTTACTCTTTACTGTTATAGAACAAAGGTAATGTGTTTTGGTAACTGGGAGATAAAAGGAGAATTCAAACTGTAAATACAGTTTTAAGGGATTCTCCTTGAGTATTTATGGGGAATTAAGTTCTAGGTCCTCCCATAGAAACCAAAATTCACAGATGCTCAAGTCCTTATATAAAATGGTGTAGCATTTATATATAACCTACACATATTCTTCAGCATACTTTGTCATCTCTAGATTCCTTTTTTTTTTTTTTTTTTGAGACGGAGTTTCGCTCTTGATATCCAGGCTGGAGTGCAATGGCACGATCTCGGCTCACCGCAACCTCCGCCTCCTGGGTCCAGGCAATTCTCCTGCCTCAGCCTCCTGAGTCGCTGGGATTACAGGCACGCGCCACCATGCCCAGCTAATTTTTTGTATTTTTAGTAGAGACGGGGTTTCACCATGTTGACCAGGATGGTCTTGATCTCTTGACCTCGTGATCCACCCGCCTCGGCCTCCCAAAGTGCTGGGATTACAGGCTTGAGCCCCCCCCCCCGCCCCCCTTTTTTTTTTTTTTTTTGTGAGTCAGAGTCTCACTCTGTTGCCCAGGCTGGAGTATAGCAGCGGTGCAGTCTCGGCTCAACACAACCTCTGTCCCCCACCACCCTGTTCAAGCCATTCTCCTGCCCCAGCCTCCTGAGTAACTGGAACTACAAGTGCGCGCCACCATGCCCAGCTAATTTTTTGTATTTTTAGTACAGACGGGGTTTCACTATGTTGCCTAGGCTAGTCTCAAACTCATGACCTTGTAATCTACCTGCGTCAGCCTCCCAAAGTGCTGGGATTACAGGCGTGAGCCACTGCACCCAGCCCCAATTTATTTATTCTTTTTTTTTTTTTTTTTTTTTTTTTTT
>NW_022446531.1:0-1183 GCF_009761245.1 Sapajus apella | reverse complement strand
GCCTCCCGGGTTCAGGCAATTCTCCTGCCTCAGCCTCCTGAGTCGCTGGGATTACAGGCACGCGCCACCATGCCCAGCTAATTTTTTTGTAGTTTTAGTAGAGACGGGGTTTCACCATGTTGACCAGGATGATCTCGATCTCTTGACCTCGTGATCCACCCGCCTCGGCCTCCCAAAGTGCTGGGATTACAGGCGTGAGCCACTGCACCCAGCCCCAATTTATTTATTCTTAATATCCACTAGACCAGGTACAGTGGCTCATGCCTATAATCCAAGCACTTTGGGAGGCCGAGGCAGGCGGATCACTTGAGGTCAGGAGTTCAAGACCAGTCTAGCCAACATGGTGAAACCCTGTCTCCACTAAAAATACAAAAATTAGTCAGGCGTTGTGGCAGGTGCCTATAATCCCAACTACTTGGGATTACAGGAGGCAGGAGAATTGCTTGAGCCCCAGAGACAGAGGTTGCAGTGAGCTGAGATTGTACTACTGCACTCCAGCCTGGCTGACACAGCGAGACTCTGCCTAAAACAAAACAAAACACACAGGCCGGTGGCTCACGCCTGTAATCCCAACACACTGGGAGGCCGAGGTGGGCAGATCACAAGGTCAGGAGTTTGAGACTATCCTGGCCAACATGGTAAAACGCCGTCTCTATCAAAAATACAAAAATTAGGCCGGGCGCGGTGGCTCAAGCCTGTAATCCCAGCACTTTGGGAGGCCGAGGTGGGTGGATCACGAGGTCAAGAGATCGAGACCATCCTGGTCAACATGGTGAAACCCCGCCTCTACTAAAAATACAAAAAATTAGCTGGGCATGGTGGCACGTGCCTGTAATCCCAGCTACTCAGGAGGCTGAGGCAGGAGAATTGCCTGAACCCAGGAGGCGGAGGTTGCAGTGAGCCGAGATCGCGCCATTGCACTCCAGCCTGGGTAACAAGAGCGAGACTCCGTCTCAAAAAAACAAAACAAAAAAAACAAAAATTAGCCGGGCTTGGTGGTGCATGCCTGTAATCCCAGCTACTCGAGAGCCTGAACCATGAGAATAGCTTGAACCTGGGGAGGTGGAGGTTGCAGGGAGCTAGGATCATGCCACTGTACTTGAGCCTAGGCGACAGAGGGGAAATTGTCTAAAAAAAAAAAAAAAAAAGGTTTAAAAAATTTGAAATTTTGAGCCGGAGTCTG
>NW_022446530.1:0-2397 GCF_009761245.1 Sapajus apella | reverse complement strand
CTTCATTATAACTTGATGACCTCTGTCAAAGTTTTATTTTCAGGCTGACCTAGGGGGCTCACGCCTGTAAACCCAGCACTTTGGGAGGCCAAAGTGGGCGGATCACCTGAGTTTGGGAGCTGGAGACCAGCCTGGCCAATATGGAGAAACCCATCTCTACTAAAAGCACAAAATTAGCCAGGCGAGGTGTCACGTGTCTGCAATCCTAGCTACTCGGGAGGCTGAAGCAGGAGAATCTCTTGAACCTGGGAGGTGCACGTTGTGGTGAGCTGAGATCGTTCTATTGCACTCCAGCCTGGGCAACCACAATGCGACTCCATCTCAAAAAAAAAAAGTTTCATTTTCAAATAAGGTCATATTCATAGGTACTGGGTGTGAGGACTTCAATGCATCTTCTTCTTTGAGGGGACACAATTCCAGCCATAACATGAGTATATGGGATTAATTATACTAATCTCCGCTTTTTGTACATATTTGAAATTTTCCCTAATGGGGGTAACAAAACAAAATGCTTTCATATCCTGTTTTCCCCTTTCATTTCTCAGTTCAGCTCTATGTCAAAAACTTGAGGATTGTCCCTTCTAATGGACCCTACACCCTCTCTGCCTGTGTCTTTTTTTGGGTTTTTTTTGGACAGAGTCTCGCTCTGTTGCACAGGCTGGAGTGCAGTGGCACCATCTCGGCTCACTGCAACCTCCGCCTCCCCGGTTCAAGCGATTATCCTGCCTCAGCCTCCCAAGTACCTGGGCTTACAGGTCTGTGCCACCACTCTGGCTAATTTTTATATTTTTAGTAGAGACAGAGTTTCACCACATTGGTCAGGCTGGCCTCAAACCCCTAACCTCAAGTGATCCACCCACCTGAGCCTCCCAAAGTGCTACAGTTACAGGTGTGAGCCACCATACCCAACCCCAACTGTCTTAAGCCTACCTTCAAACAGGCTCTTCCACCAGTATCCGTCAGGTCAGGGCAGGAGACCAGACAGCAAAGCCATCCACTCCTGATTTCCATCTTCACAGAAGCTGGATGAAATAATACATCTCCGTTGTTTTAGGCCACTCGTTGTGTGCAATTTGTTATGTATCAATAAACATCAGTAGACAACTAACAGTAACATTACACTCCATAAGACGAATGGCCTGGCCTCTTCAAAAACTCAGCATCATGGGGAAAAAGGGATGTTGCCTATTTTAGATAAAAAAGAAAGTTAAGGCCAGGTGTGGCGGCTCACACCTGCAATTCCAGCACTTTGAGAGGCTGAGGTGGGAAGATTACTTGAGCCTAGTTGCTCAAGAACAGCCTGGGCAACATAGTGAGATCTTGTCTCTACAAAAAAATTTAAAAATTAGCCAGGCATGCTGGTTGTGCCCATAGTCCCAGCTGCTTGGGAGGCTGAGGTGGGAGGATCAATTGAACCCAGGAGGTCAAGGTTACAGTGAGCTGTGATCACACCACCGCACTCCAACCTGGATAACACAGTAGACGCTGTCTCCTAAAAAAAGAAAAAAATCGCAGGCATAGAGTCTCATGCCTGTAATCCCAGCACTTTGGGAGGCTGAGGTGGGCGGATCACCTGAGGTCAGGAGTTCGATACCAGCCTGGCCAACGTGGTGGAACCCCGTCTCTACTAAAAACACAAAAATTAGCTGGGCGTGGTGGTGCACATCTGTAATCTCAGCTACTCGCAAGGCTAGGATAATGGCTTAAATCTGGGAGGTGGAGGTTCAGTGAGCTGATATCATGCCATTACACTCCAGCCTGGACAAGAGTGAAACTCCATCTCAAAAAAGAAAGAAAAAAAGAAACTTGTTAACCGATACCACAGGAATGTAATCAGCAAAATCCAAACTATGGGAAGCGATACAAATTAACCATTCCAAATGTTTCAATAAAAAATTGCAAGAGAGAAAAAAGAGACACAAGGGAAATCTATAGATTTAAAGAGACTTTTTTTTGGTAGAGACAGGGTTTCTCCATATTGGTCAGGCTGGTCTTGAACTCCTGATCTCAGGTTATCCACCCTCCTCGGCCTCCCAAAGTGCTGGGATTATAGGCATGAGCCACTGTACCTGGCCTAAAGGGACACTCTTTTTTTTTTTATTTTATTTTTTTTTTAATAAAGATGGGGTTTCACCATTATGGCCAGGCTGGCTGGTCTTGAATTCCTGACCTCAGGTGATCCACCCACCTCGGCCTCTCAAAGTGCTAGGATTACAGGCGTGAGCCACCGCGCCCAGCCTAAAGGGACTCTTAAAGCAGGCAGTACTAAGTTATATTCAGGGAGACTATATTAATTTTTTATGCTATGCAACAAATGACTACAAGATTAGCGACTTTTTTTTTTTTAAGAGACAAGGTCACCGAGGCTGGGGTGCCATGGAGCAGTCATAGCTCACT
>NW_022446529.1:0-2398 GCF_009761245.1 Sapajus apella | reverse complement strand
AAATACCCCTGCATATAAATTTAAAAATTACAAAAACACAAATATCAATGAAAATACATCATAACTAAAAATAATAAAATACTGTAAACTTATAGGACTCCAGAGTCCTGCAAAAAGAAATCCGCTTCTTGCCTCTGAGAAAGAGGACCCTCCCCCTGCACCTGCTCCTGGGAACTGTCCTGTCCTCGGTGGTCCCACGCTCCCCCGCAGGAGGTTTGTGTCCGGGCTCACACGGGCCTCCCCTCACTGTGTCTCTCGCACAGTAATACACGGCCGTGTCCTCGGCTCCCAGGCTGCTCATCTGCAGATACAGCGAGTTCTTGGCGTTGTCTCTGGAGATGGTGAATCGGCCCTTCATGGAGTCTGCGTAGTATGTGCTACCTCCATTAGGATTAATTTGTCCAACCCACTCCAGCCCCTTCCCCGGAGCCTGGCGGACCCAGTGCATGTAGTAGTCACTGAAGGTAAATCCAGAGGCCACACAGGAGAGTCTCAGGGACCCCCCAGGCTGGACCAAGCCTCCCCCAGACTCCACCAGCTGCACCTCACACTGGACACCTGCAAACACAGAGAACCCTTGTCATTAACTGCCACACATATCCACTGTTCCCCTCACTCATGTCCCCTCACACTCAGTGTCTCCAGTTCTCCGTGAATTACCTTTCAAAACTGTAACAAGGAAAACGCAGCTCAGCACAGACTCCATGGTTTGTGGTCTGTGTTCCGTGCTAGCAATGCCACTAACTTGCCATCTTTAAGTATAAGTTTGATTTTGTATTCTGCAAATTCACTGAATATCTTCATTAGTTCCAACCTTTTTGGTGGAGTCTTTAGAGCTTTGTATAAAAAAGGACATATAATATGTAAAAATTATGTTTTAAATGTATTCATTATGATATGGATGACTTCTATTTTTTGTTATTGCCTAATTATTCTCCCTGGCTCCCCCAGTGCTATATTGAGTAATATTGGTGATAGTGAGCATCTTGTCTACTTTCTAGTCCTAGAGGAAATACAATTTTCATCATTGAGTATAATGTTAGATATGGGCTTGTTATATGTGGCCTTTATTGTGTTGAGGTATATACCTTTTATGCATAATTTGTTCAGGCTTTTATAATGAGACTGTGGCCAATTTTGTCGGAGGCTCTTTCTGCGTCTATCGACATGAACATACAGTTTTAGTCCTTCAATATTTTAATTTGATCTATGACATTTGTCTGTACAGGTTGAAACTTCATTGCATCGTAGAAGTAAACCACACCTGTTCATGGTGAATTACATTTTTAACGTTCTGTTGAATTTTGTTTGCCATTACTTTGAGAGTTTTTGAAGCTGTGTGAATCAGGGATACTGGTCTGCAGTTTTATTTACTTGTGTCTTTTCCTTGCTTTGGACATAGGGCCTTCCAAAATAAGTTGGGATGTATTATTTCCTCTTTATTTTGTTGGAAATTTGAGTAGAAATCCTAGTTTTTTTTTAACATTTGATAAAATTCAGTAGTGAAATCATCAAGTTCTTGATTTTTCTTTGTTTTGAGATGTTTAAAAAATCAGTGACTCAGTCTCTTTACTCATTGGTCTGTTGAGATTTTGTTTTGAGACAGAGTCTCACTCACAGGCCAGAGTGCAGTGATGTGATCTCAGCTCATTGCAACCTCCGCATCCTGGGTTCAAGTGATTCTCATGCCTCAGTCTCCCATGTAGCTGGGATTACAGGGGAGTGCCACCATGTCCAGCTCATTTCTGTATTTTTAGTAAAGGTGGGGTTTCACCTTATTGACCAGGCTGATCTCAAGTTCCTGACCTCAGGTGATCCACCTGTCTCAGCTTCTCAAAGTGCTGGGATTACAGGCATAAGCCACCACACCCAGCCCAGATTTTTTATTTCTTAATGGTTCAGTTTTGATAGGTTGTATGTTTTTAAAAATTTATGTATTTATTTTAATTTATTGAATTTTCATGAACGAAGTCTTTATCATACCCAAAAACTTATGAAATGGCACAAAATGAACTGTTCACTACATACTATTGAGAGGAAACAACAACAAAAACAACCAAAAAAAGAGGACCTACTAATAGTCCAAAAAGGGATTAAATGGTTTGGGAGAATTAAGCAGGAAATAAAAGGAGGGAGTGAGAGAGGATAGGAGAGAGAAAAGCAAGCCAGCAATGATTCACTGTGTAAAATCTTCACTCATCAAAAGACTGTCACATTCAAGAGATGCCTATTAGGCAGCCTTTTGATGTTAACCATGTAATATACACCATCTCACTTCTACAACACACAGTGGGAGCCCTTCAGAGAATCCACTCCTAGGAGCAGGTCCCCCTGTTGCCGTAGGGGCTAGGAACCCTCCCATGTTGTTCTCTGGTTCTCGCTCCTGAGGACACAAACA
>NW_022446528.1:0-2398 GCF_009761245.1 Sapajus apella | reverse complement strand
GCAAGGTGGCTCACGCCTGTAATCCCAGCACTTTGGGAGGCCAAGGCGGGCGGATCACAAGTTCAGGAGATCGAGACCATCCTGGCTAACATTGAAGGTAGGACTATTATAAAAGCCAATTTGGTTCACTCAAGTGAGTGCCCTCACCATGTGATGCCCTGCACCACTTCAAGACTCTGCAGAGAGCCCCCATCAGCAATAAGGCCCTCACCAGAGGTGCTCCCTTGTTCTTGGACTTCCCAGCCTCCACAACTGTAAGAAATAAATTTCTTTATTATTATTATTTTATTTATTTATTTTTTGCCCTCTCTCCTCCCAACCTTTATTTTTTTTTTTTTAGAAATAAATTTCTTGCCAGGCATGGTGGCACATGCCTGCAGTCCCAGCTACTCGGGAGGCTGAGGTGGGAGGATTGCTCGAGTCCAGGAGTTGAGGGCTGTAGTGTGCTATGGCGATCGGGTGTCCGAACTAAGTTCGGCATCAATATGGTGACCTCCCGGGAGCGGGGGACCACCAGGTTGCCTAAGGAAGGGTGAACCGGCCCAGGTCGGAAGCGGAGCAGGTCAAAACTCCCGTGCTGATCAGTAGTGGGATCGCAACTGTGAATAGCCACTGCACTCTAGCCTGGGCAACATGGGGAGACCCCGTCTCTTAAAAAAAAAAAAAGAAAAGAAAAAGAAAAAAATATATTTAAAAAAAACAGAAATAAATTTCTTTATAAATTTATTTTAGTCTCAGGTTCAGTAATAGTAACAGAAATTAGAGTAAGACAACAATCAACTGATTTTCAAGAAATGGGCCAACAAGACATGTTGGGGAAAAAACTGTTTTTAATCAACAGTGTTGGTGAAACTGGATATCCACATGCTGAAGAATGTAACTAGGCACCTAGTTCTCACTATATACAAAACTCCACTCAAAAAAGCCTTAAATATAAGACTTGAAACTATGAAACTAGTATCAAGACTTCACACTATACCCCGTACATATCTACAGTTACTATGCATCAATTAAAAATAAAATAAAGCTCAAAAAGTTGCATCTAATTAAGTTTTTTTCCAGTTTGCCAAAAAAAAAAAGATGTATAAGCAGTTGATTTGAAATAAAGGAGAAGTTTCGAGTAGCAAAATGCATAAATCTGTGGCTAATTAGGAGGGATTGTTGTAAAGAGCTGTTCTGGTTGTGATTCCAACTTTTCATTGGCAAACTGAGGAGGAAATCAAGTCCCTTTATCTTGGTTGTTATGCATAAGAACTCAGAAAGTGGATAGCTCAAGGGAGGTCACAGAAAGCTTCAACAGACTAGAGGCCAAAACCTAACCCAAAAACCTAACCGAGCATATAAATTTTACCAGTCTTACCTGAAAGGAAGACTCTGAGTGTTAGGAACCTGCTTAGGCAAAAGTGGGAACCACCACCATTACTTCACAGGCCAGACATGGCACACCTCCTTCATTCCTTAAGACTCTGGCATCTGGTCAGAACTATGGGTAAAAGGGAGAGAGAGGTCATAAATCCTACTGTGGAGGGGTTGGTGAGCAATTGTGTCTATACAGTCCATTCCCTGGATACCTGGCCAGTCTAGATTAGCAAACCTGCTATCTATGTAAAGTCCAGCACATCCAGAGGAATAAGAACCTGATTCTTTGAGGCCAGGAGTGCTGACTCACGCCTATAATCCCAGCACTTTGGGAGGCCGAGATGGGCAGATCCCCTGAGGTTGGGAGTTGGAGACCAGCCTGACCAACATGCAGAAATCCTGTCTCTACTAAAAATACAAAATTAGCGGGGCATGATGGCGCATGCCTATAATCTCAGCTACTAGGGAGGCTGACGCAAGAGGATCGCTTGAACCCGGGAGGCAGAGATTGCAGTGAGCCAAGATTGCATCATTACCCTCCAGCCTGGGAGACAGAGCAAAACTTTGTCTCAAAAAAAAGAAAAGAAAAGAATCTAAGTTGCTGTTTTTAACTGCTGCAGAGTATTCTGTGGTAGGAACATACTACGGTTCATGTAGTCATTCTCCCACTGATGGACCTTTAGATCGTTGCCAATATCTCACTGCTACCAGCAATACTGCTAAGATAATCTTGGCGATAATTTCTTGCTCACACATGCAAATGTGTTGGTTTTAATAGATATGTCAGATGCCCTCCAAATTGACTGCACTAATATGCACACCCTCTGGTGGGACATGAGGTACCCGTTTGCCCAACTCCGGCTAGCGTCTGTTATCAAACTGGAAAATACTAGCCAATCTGATCAGTAAAAATAGCATCTCAATGCTCTTTTATTTGTATTTCCTTGAGAACTGGTAAGATTAAGCATTTTTTCTTATATATATATATATATTTGCCACTTTTTGCATTTTTTAAATCTTTCTTAGCAATTTTAATTTC
>NW_022446527.1:412-2398 GCF_009761245.1 Sapajus apella | reverse complement strand
GGGGCAGACTGGGAAACAAAAGCCAGATTGATGGCCCGCTGATTGTCTGGGCCTCAGGGCAATAGGCGTCCAGTAAGCGCTCAAGGAAAGCAGCTAGCAACTCCTGTGGACCCTGAGTTACAGTTCCTACCTCGGAGAGTTTGCTGGGCTTGTGGGCCACTCCCCTCACCCCTTCTATAAGATACCGGTGAAAAGTGTTCAGAGCCTGGTGACCCCCCCCCGATGTTGTGGGGTCCCCATTGGGATCAGGTAGAGGGAAAAAAATCTTTTTTTTTTCCTGGACCTATGATGGCTTTCAGGGCTTCCTGTCTAATTTTGCCTTTTTTTTCTGTGGTGAACAGAATTAGTAATAATTGTTGGCAGTTGTCCCAAGTGGGGCGATGCATCTGGAATACAGATTTAAAGAGTCCTGTCAAAGCCTGGGGCTTCTCAGAGAAGGGGGGATGTTGAGTTTCATTGTAAAACCTTGGCAACGTCACCGCCTTAAATTTCCTGGCCTCCCAGCACTACCCGCTCCCAGGGAACTTTCCATCTGGGCAGGTACTTAACCCTCCCCCTCTCGCCGTCTTAGCAGCTCTCCCGTTCAGCCCCCTCCCGGGAACTTTTAGCAGTTCCCCAGCACTTCCCTCCTGCACAGCCCCTCACACTGGATGCATCTCTGCCGGCTTGCACGCCATAGAAATCCCCTTTGCCATGCCATGGGTGCTGCCAATTTTGGGTTTAGCCTGGCAGCTTTCCCTTGCCCTTAAAGCTCGTGCCTGCATTTGGTGTTTTGGCCCTCTTTTTGATCTCTATCACCTTCCAGTTATATAAGTTACTTGACAAGAAGGCGGTGTGAACAAAGAATGGGCGACCCCAATTGTCTTCTGTTGGGGGTGCGTCTTGGAAAGGGAGGACTGCCGGTGGGCGCGGGGGCCCCACTATGGGTGTGCAGTGGGGACAAGGTTTGGTTAATAGTACTGTCGAGGGGGGTGCTGAGGCGCTGGTTTAGAGGGCCTTGAGTAGGGTGGAAGTAATTCCTGATCCTCCGCTGGGGTGGGGAGAATGGTTGGCTCAGAAGGGACTTTCTTTTGGGCTGGCTAACGTGACCTGAAGTCTAGCCTGTTTTATGCAGCGCTTTAGCCATGGGGGAGGCCATTGGACTAAACCCAACCATTGGTCGATGTATGGAAACTGCTCAGTGTATCCAGGAGTTTCTGCAACCATTTTCCATACAGCCTGGGTAATTTTTGGGTCATAGGTCCCAGTATTTGGCCACCTAATTCCAAAAGACAGCCATTCAAGTTCACACAAAGAGCGGAGTTTTCCACACCTTAACGACTATGCTAACAAGTCACTTTTGTTACAAAGAGTTAGAAAGCTTTTCTTAAAGCCAGATTCTGGATGCAAATGCTGCACCCTGAGGCAGTGTGGCCTGCCTCAAAGCTGGGCGGGGCTGACTGCCAGCAGAGAAAGGAAAAAAACGCTCTTAGTGTCAGTTTAAAACTGAACTTGCTGGCGGCAAGTTTTCCACCCCTGTGGCTTCTGGTCCCCTTCTCTCTCTCTCTCCTGTCTCCTTTTCTCTCCTCTCTTTCTCTTTCCTGTCTCTCTCTGTAGTAAAGCCAATTTTGGAAAGCCTCAAATTTAAAATTTGGCCCTCTTTAAAGCAGGCTTAGCAGGGCCTCTGCAGCCAGGTCCTGTAAGGACCAGACAACTGGATTTTAGGGTTTATTCCTAGTCCTAGTGAGAGGAACAGGGGGTAGGGGCCAAGGTAAGGCGGCGGTCTTTTTTCCCCCGCAAACCACAACTGGCGAGAATAAGCACTATGGAGGTTTAGCGCTGCCCGGGGAATAATCCTCCCCCTTATACATTTTTAATGGCCAGTTGCTTCGGAAAGGTCGGGAAGTGACAAACAGGTGGACTAAGAGGTCTACCGGATGTGTGCAGAAGTGCTGCCAGCCAGTTTTTACTGGGGCGGTGACATTCTACCTCCCAACATCCAGGATA
>NW_022446527.1:0-312 GCF_009761245.1 Sapajus apella | reverse complement strand
GCACGGGCAAAAGTACTCTTTTCCCGGTGGAGGTGGCTGGGAGAATTTACAGGCCACAATGACCGAAACAAGGAAGAGATTAAAGACAACTAGAGTTAAGACTATCTGCCACATGGCAAAGGAAGAAAGAGTGAGGCCTCAGTGAAAGAAGAAAAAGAAGATGAGGAGGAAAGAGAAAAGAGTAATTTTTGCTGGGGTGTAATCATAAAATTTCCCTGCATCCAGTGGTTCGTCAACCACTGTAAGATATCTCCTACCTCAAGGGAAGATGGCCTGAACCAGTGTATGTCTGCTAGCAGGAGTCTAATAAAA
>NW_022446526.1:0-2399 GCF_009761245.1 Sapajus apella | reverse complement strand
GCAGCGTTTTTGTTTTAGAGCAAGATGTTTCTCATTACGGCCTTTAGAGGAAACGTGTTTCTAACTCGATGAATCTAAACATAGATGGAACTTCCAAAGGTGAAGGAACATAAAGCAGAGTATTGTGAACTACAAGTTTCTCCTGGGTTTTAAACGCAGTCTTACTGGTAGTACTCCTATGCCTGTACATGGCTGGAAATATCTGTTTCCAGATACTCAAAGCAAAGGATTTCTGAACTGGTGCAAACACACATCAGTTTAACCCTGTAAGTTGAATGTACAGCTTGACAACCATTCTACTAGATAGCTGCATTTTTGTTTTAGAGCAAGATGTTTCTGATTACGGCCTACAGGCTCTTTCACACTGGAATATCCAAATGCTGCTTTTAGAAGAAACTTGTTTCTAACGCGCTGAATCTAAACATAGATGCAACTTCCTAAGGTGAACGAACACAAAGCAGAGCAGTTTGAACTAGATGTTTCTCCTGTGTTTTAAACGCAGTCTTACTGCAAGTTCTTAAAATCCTGTATATGGCTGGAAATATCTGTTTCCAGATTCTACAACGAAAGGATTTCTGAACTACTGCACACACACGTCAGTTTAACTCTGTAAGAAGATTGTACAGATTGACAACCATTCTGCTAGATAGCTGCGTTTTTGTTTTAGAGCAAGATATTTCTCATTACGGCCTTTAATCTCAGTCATTCTGGAATATCCAAAAGCAGCTTTTAGCAGAAACGTGTTTCTAACTCGATGAACCTAAACATAGATGCAACTTCCTATGGTGAACGAACACATAGCAGAGCAATTTGAACTAGACGTTTCTCCTGTGTTTTAAACGCAGTCTTACTGCTAGGTCTTAAATACCTGGGTAAGGCTGGATATATCTGTTTCCAGATTCCCCAAAGAAAAGGTTTCAGACCCTCTGCACACACATATCAATTTAACTCCATAAGATGATTTTACAGCTTGACAACCATTCTGCGAGATAGCTACATTTTTGTTTTAGAGCAAGATGTTTGTGATTACGGCCTACAGGCTCTTTCACACTGGAATATCCAAACGCTGCTTTTAGAAGAAACGTGTTTCTAACTCGCTGAATCTAAACATAGATGCAACTTCCTAAGGTGAACGAACACAAAGCAGAGCAGGTTGAAATAGACGTTTCTCCAGTGTTTTAAACGCAGTATTACTGGTAGTTCTCATATGCCTGTATATGGCTGGAAATATCGATTTCCAGATTCTCGAAGCAAAGGATTTCTGAACTGCTGCAAACACACATCAGTTTAACTCTGTAAGTTGATTGTACAGCTTGACAACCATTCTGCTAGATAGCCGCGTTTTTGTTTTAGAGCAAGATGTTTCTGATTACGGCATACAGGATCTTTCACACTGGAATATCCAAACGCTGCTTTTAGAAGAAACGTGTTTGTAACTCGCTGAATCTAAACATAGATCAGCTTCCTAAGGTTAACGAACACAAAGCAGAGCAGTTTGAACTAGATGTTTCTCTTGTGTTTAAAACGCAGTCTTACTGCTAGTTCTCATAAGCCTGTATATGGCTGGAAATATCTGTTTCCAGATTCTGCAGCGAAAGGATTTCTGAATTACTGCACACACGTCAGTTTACCTCCGTAAGCAGATTGTACAGCTTGACAACCATTCTGCTAGATTGCTGCGTTTTTGTTTTAGAGCAAGATATTTCTCATTACGGCCTTTAGTCTCAGTCATTCTGGAATATCGAAACGCAGCTTTTGGAAGAAACGTGTTTCTAACTCGATGAATCTAAACATAGATGCAACTTCCTAAGGTGAACGAACACAAAGCAGAGCATTTTGAACTAGACCTTTCTCCTGTCTTTTAAACGCAGTCTTACTGCAAGGTCTTAAATGCCTGGGTAAGGCTGAAAATATCTGCTTCCAGATTACCCAAAGAAAAGATTTCTTATCCTCTGCACACACACATCTATTTAACTCCATAAGATGATTTTACATCTTGACAACCATTCTGCTATATATGTGTGTTTTCGTTTTAGAGCAAGATATTTCTCATTACAGCCTTAAGTCTCAGTCATTATGGAATATCCAAACGCAGAATTAAGAAGAAACGTTTTTCTAACTCGCTGAATCTAAACATAGATGGAACTTCCAAAGTTGAAGGAACACAAAGCAGAGTATCGAGAACTAGACGTTTCTGCTGGGTTTTAAACGCAGTCTTACTGGTAGTTCTCATATGCCTGTATATGGCTGGAAATATCTGTTTCCAGATTCTCGAAGCACAGGATTTCTGAGCTGCTGCAAACACACATCAGTTTAACTCTGTAAGTTGATTGTACAGTTTGACAACCATTCTGCTAGATAGCTGCGTTTTTGTTTTAGAGCAAGATGTTTCTGATTAC
>NW_022446525.1:0-2399 GCF_009761245.1 Sapajus apella | reverse complement strand
TTCAAAACTTCAATTGCTTCTACTCTGCAGGTTAATATGACTCCAAAAGGGCCCCCTCCTTTCCCAGGAGCCCCTCTTATGAGCGCCCCCCTGGGAGGCCCTGTACCACCATCCATTCCATATGGACCACCACCTCAGCTCTGTGGACCTTTTGGGCCTCATCCAATTCCTCCACCCTTTGGTAAGATGATTTGAACAGTAGTGATTAATTGTAAAGCATAGATATCTTCTCTCTCTATCCCTTGCTGAAACAACTGCAAATGCCAGGCTTTGCAATGCAGCAATGAAGGTGGCTGGGTACAGTGTAACTTCTCCCCGAAGGTTCTTAAGACACAAAGGGTGCTGCATAATGTCCTGTGATTAGATGGACAATAATTGTCTCTAATAGAACAAGGAACGGGGCTATTTACAGAGAGCCAGAAATATTCCGCACATGTTCTTTTAACATCTCTGGCTGTGTACTAGGTCATCTTTACGTCCCCTGAGCCAGAATGGCTCTTTTGGCCCATCCCCTGTGAGTGGTGGAGAATGCTCCTCTCCACTGACAGTGGAGCCACCTGTGACACCGCTCTCTGCTACTCTCAGCCGAAGAGATGTGCCTAGAAGTGAATTTGGTGAGCATTCACATGTTTCCTTGCAATACTGTTTCAGGTGCCTTTTCTTCTTGTATTTGAGGATTCTAATGCAAACAACACTTTGGAATTTGGGTCTGCCCAGTATAGAAAAGAAAATTTCTTAATTTGCCTTGGTGGATAAGTATTCAACTGCAAGGTTTGTTTTAGAACACAAAGCATTTATTATTTCCCTTGAGGCCCTTTTATTGTTTCTTTTCCATTTTTTAGTATAAATTGTAAGCCTTTATCTTTACATTAAAATTCTGTGGGATTCCTGTTCCAAATACAGCTGACCTTGAACAACACACTTTGACTTGTGCAGGTCGGTTTATATGCAGAGGTTTTTCAAAAAATACCTTGGGAAATGTTTTCAAAATTTGCAATAATTTCAAAGAACTTGCAGATGAACCACACAGCCTAGAAATATTTAAAAAAATTAGGTATCTCATGAATGTATAAAATATATATAGACACTAGTCTACTTTATCATATACTATTGTAAAATACACAAAAATCTATTTCAAAAAGTTTATCAAAACTTGCGCACACAAACACAGATATGCATGACACCATTCACAATTGGGAGAAAGTAAACACATGTAAAGACACAGTATTGAATCATAAATTCATAAAGGTGGCTGCAGTACACACTGTACTACTACAATAATTTCACAGTTATCGCCTGTTGCTGTGGCAGTGAACTCAAGTGTGGCGAGTATCAGCTTTAAACACCGTGTAATGTTCGTCTCCATGTGAACATAATCTCTCGCAGTTCTTGGGGATTTCTTATGTTAGTGCAGTAACATAAATCTTGAATAACACCATGTGACCCATATAAAATGCCACTAGTAATGCTGGAAGTACTCTCAAGAAGCAAAGTCATGATGTTACTAGAAAAATTGAATTGCTTTGATATATACCATAGATTGGAGTGTGAAAAAGCAGTTATCTGTCCTTTCTGTCAGATGGTTCATCTTGTAAACAGACCCTGTACACTTACAACATACGCAAATACAATAGAGCATTGTACCTACATTTCCTCTTAAAATTTCAGAAACTTTAGCTTACTCTATTAAGGTAAGAAGAGAGTAGTCTATGTATATAAATGCAGACTACATGTTAATCAACTGTTTAAGTTATTGGTAAGGCTTCCGGTCAATAGTAGGCTATTTATTAGTAGGTAGGCTTTGGGGAGTGAAAAGATACACGTGGCTTTTTGACTGAACAGGGGATCAGCACACCTAATCCCTGCATTGCTAAAGAATCAACTGTATTTGCCTTAGTAACTATATAGTTTAGGAGGCATACATGTTTCCACTTCTCATTACTATAGCATGAAATGCTGTTGAATCTATTTTGAATCCTAAATATGTCTATAATAGTAAGTTATGGAAGTCAGATTACATACATACTGAACAAAAATCACAATGTAGAATACTGTATATAGAAGTCTGTAGCTTGAAGTGTAGACCAAAGCCATTAATGTGCAGAGTTTATTGTTCTTTCAGTGCAAGGCATTTCTTATTTTTCTTTTTTTTTGAGATGGAGTTTCGCTCTTGTTACCCAGGCTGGAGTGCAATGGTGCAATCTTGGCTCACCGCAACCTCCACCACCTGGGTTCAGGCAATTCTCCTGCCTCAGCCTCCTGAGTAGCTGGGATTACAGGCACGCGCCACCACACCCAGCTGATTTTTTGTATTTTAGGTAGAGACGGGGTTTCACCATGTTGACCAGGATGGTCTCGATCTGTTGACCTCGGGATCCACCCGCCTCGGCCTCCCAAAG
>NW_022446524.1:0-2399 GCF_009761245.1 Sapajus apella | reverse complement strand
GCTTCCATCCTTCCATCCATCCACCCATCTATCTGCCATCCCATCCATCCATGCATCCATCCAACCAGCCAGCCACCTATCCATCCATCCATCTGTCCATCCATCCCCTCCTCCAACCATTCATCCAGCCAGCCACGTACCCATCTGTCCATCCATCCATCCATCCATCCATCCATCCATGCATCCATCCATCCATCCATCCATCCATTCCTTCATCCATCCATTCATCCAGCCAGCCACCTACCCATCTGTCCATCCATCCATCCATGCATCCATGAATCCATCCATCAACCCATCCTTGCATCAATCCATTCATCCATGCATCCATGAATCCATCCAACGAGCCTTCCTTCACTCACTAAGAGATGAACAAAACATCTCCCTCTGCCCAAGAATAGCTCACTGTCCCCTGGGGAAACTGATTATCATGGAGGTGTGTGGGCAATGTGAAATTAAAGGCTAACAAGGTCATTGGACACAGAGGAGAAACCCCAGCAGTCCTGTGGGAGAGGGAGAATCATTCAGCCGTAACCCAGTTTGAGCAACTCAAAGAGGAAAATCGAGCTCATCATGGTGATATTGTGCATTTGCCCCGGGGAACATCTAGACCCTGTTTTGTGGATGACATGGGTCCCAGGTTGTAGAGAAATGACTTCTAAGGTGGCTTCTGCAAGATAGTGACTTGTAAGCAGGTAACTTCCAGTGGGTGTTCCTTATAACATCCCCATCACGGAGGTACTGTTTGCAATAGTACAAGATTGATTTAAAATACACCTAAGGAAACCCCACAAGCAAGCAACAAGCAGTTGTCTCCTTGATTTCAAAGCACGTGAAGTCTCCATGAGCTACGGTGAGGATGCTATGCCTTTATGTTCAGCCGTGGGCAGCCACGGGAAGATGGTGGCTGCTCCTGGCTTCATCCAGCCAAGACTCCACAGAGACCCCTCTGTAGGCTGGGTAAAGAGAACCCAGCTTCTCCCTGGGGCTTTCCCAAGAGGTACGGCTGGGGTGTGGGAGATCAGTTACGTAGTCAACGCTGAGCGAGGAGTCGTGTCCTCAGCGCCATGCAGTCAGCCCTGAGTGGGGACTCTGAGGAAGAACACCTTGAGGGCAAAACATGAACCAACCATCGTGCGTATCTTCACGTCTCTCTGAAGAATTGCTTTATCAAGGAGAGTCTTCCGCCTTTGTCTTCTGGGAGGCTTTAATCCTGGAGGACTTCATTTGCACACGTACTTCTGAGCTTCGCTGCTGCTCATTTCTGGGAATCTCCACATGGTCCCCCTTGGAAAGAGTAAATACCTTGCAGATGGTGTCATTTTATGTTGGCTTACAGAGTCTTCCTCCCCAAGGGACCTGTCACCCCTTCCCTGACAGCTCAGGCCTGCTGACCAGCTCCCAGAGTCCCCCCTCACCGAATTCATTTCTCTCCCTTCCAGCATTTTCCTCTCCAAGCCACGCCGGATTTTAATGTAGTTTTTCAAGGACGTTGTGATCTCTGCTGCTTTCATAGCATGTGTCAAGAGTATCAAACTGTGCTCCACTCTTTGGGTTGTTAATAAAACTACAGTACAATGCGGGGTGGGTATCAGAGGTCTGCAGACCTTTCTCTTGGCTTCCCAACCTGACACCAAATCGTTAACGATTATCCCCCCCATTCTTGAGTTTTTAGACAGTTGCTGTATAATGATCCTTGTTTCTCTCGCTTTCTGTGGTTTCTTGATGAGATGGTTATCCGGGGCTCTGTCAGGTCCTAATGGAATTCAGCCAGAATGGTTTCACGGTTTCCTTTCTGGGGCCGGCTGCGTTGATTTGCTCATCATGAAATAAATTAATTCCTTTGACAGGATTCAGGTGAAAATTCCAAACATATGGCTTATTATTTAATAATGGTTTAACCGAAGGCTCTATTAAGTAACCCAAATGCAGTCAGATTTAGACTAGTACTTAAATCTTCTATTCCGAAACGAAATGGTGCTAATTAGTGGACTGAGACAATCAGGCAGACCTGTCAGCTTCGAAGTTTAAAAATAATACCGAGGCAGACCCAATCGGTGGCTGGGTCCAATGGATATTTATTCCATTATATCCTGTTTCCATGCATTTTCCATGGTGTTTTTGAGGCATTTTACCTCTGGGAGTGGGTGATGGAAGAGAGGGTGTTTCTACAGAAGGCTGCGTGTTCGAGGACATGGAAAACAAAACTCGCAGAATTGTTTGCCTTTAAAGTATTGGGCACAGCTTTTGCAAGACTTCGAAAACATCAGCTGCCCCCAGGTTGTGTTCTGAGGTATTTCTACTATTTTAACCAGATGTAATGAAACAGCAGCACTGGCCTCAAGCTGCCCTTGCATGTATGAAAATCTATGTATAAAAGACGCCCTTCCATGTATAAAAGA
>NW_022446523.1:0-2399 GCF_009761245.1 Sapajus apella | reverse complement strand
GCTTCCATCCTTCCATCCATCCACCCATCTATCTGCCATCCCATCCATCCATGCATCCATCCAACCAGCCAGCCACCTATCCATCCATCCATCTGTCCATCCATCCCCTCCTCCAACCATTCATCCAGCCAGCCACGTACCCATCTGTCCATCCATCCATCCATCCATCCATCCATCCATGCATCCATCCATCCATCCATCCATCCATTCCTTCATCCATCCATTCATCCAGCCAGCCACCTACCCATCTGTCCATCCATCCATCCATGCATCCATGAATCCATCCATCAACCCATCCTTGCATCAATCCATTCATCCATGCATCCATGAATCCATCCAACGAGCCTTCCTTCACTCACTAAGAGATGAACAAAACATCTCCCTCTGCCCAAGAATAGCTCACTGTCCCCTGGGGAAACTGATTATCATGGAGGTGTGTGGGCAATGTGAAATTAAAGGCTAACAAGGTCATTGGACACAGAGGAGAAACCCCAGCAGTCCTGTGGGAGAGGGAGAATCATTCAGCCGTAACCCAGTTTGAGCAACTCAAAGAGGAAAATCGAGCTCATCATGGTGATATTGTGCATTTGCCCCGGGGAACATCTAGACCCTGTTTTGTGGATGACATGGGTCCCAGGTTGTAGAGAAATGACTTCTAAGGTGGCTTCTGCAAGATAGTGACTTGTAAGCAGGTAACTTCCAGTGGGTGTTCCTTATAACATCCCCATCACGGAGGTACTGTTTGCAATAGTACAAGATTGATTTAAAATACACCTAAGGAAACCCAACAAGCAAGCAACAAGCAGTTGTCTCCTTGATTTCAAAGCACGTGAAGTCTCCATGAGCTACGGTGAGGATGCTATGCCTTTATGTTCAGCCGTGGGCAGCCACGGGAAGATGGTGGCTGCTCCTGGCTTCATCCAGCCAAGACTCCACAGAGACCCCTCTGTAGGCTGGGTAAAGAGAACCCAGCTTCTCCCTGGGGCTTTCCCAAGAGGTACGGCTGGGGTGTGGGAGATCAGTTACGTAGTCAACGCTGAGCGAGGAGTCGTGTCCTCAGCGCCATGCAGTCAGCCCTGAGTGGGGACTCTGAGGAAGAACACCTTGAGGGCAAAACATGAACCAACCATCGTGCGTATCTTCACGTCTCTCTGAAGAATTGCTTTATCAAGGAGAGTCTTCCGCCTTTGTCTTCTGGGAGGCTTTAATCCTGGAGGACTTCATTTGCACACGTACTTCTGAGCTTCGCTGCTGCTCATTTCTGGGAATCTCCACATGGTCCCCCTTGGAAAGAGTAAATACCTTGCAGATGGTGTCATTTTATGTTGGCTTACAGAGTCTTCCTCCCCAAGGGACCTGTCACCCCTTCCCTGACAGCTCAGGCCTGCTGACCAGCTCCCAGAGTCCCCCCTCACCGAATTCATTTCTCTCCCTTCCAGCATTTTCCTCTCCAAGCCACGCCGGATTTTAATGTAGTTTTTCAAGGACGTTGTGATCTCTGCTGCTTTCATAGCATGTGTCAAGAGTATCAAACTGTGCTCCACTCTTTGGGTTGTTAATAAAACTACAGTACAATGCGGGGTGGGTATCAGAGGTCTGCAGACCTTTCTCTTGGCTTCCCAACCTGACACCAAATCGTTAACGATTATCCCCCCCATTCTTGAGTTTTTAGACAGTTGCTGTATAATGATCCTTGTTTCTCTCGCTTTCTGTGGTTTCTTGATGAGATGGTTATCCGGGGCTCTGTCAGGTCCTAATGGAATTCAGCCAGAATGGTTTCACGGTTTCCTTTCTGGGGCCGGCTGCGTTGATTTGCTCATCATGAAATAAATTAATTCCTTTGACAGGATTCAGGTGAAAATTCCAAACATATGGCTTATTATTTAATAATGGTTTAACCGAAGGCTCTATTAAGTAACCCAAATGCAGTCAGATTTAGACTAGTACTTAAATCTTCTATTCCGAAACGAAATGGTGCTAATTAGTGGACTGAGACAATCAGGCAGACCTGTCAGCTTCGAAGTTTAAAAATAATACCGAGGCAGACCCAATCGGTGGCTGGGTCCAATGGATATTTATTCCATTATATCCTGTTTCCATGCATTTTCCATGGTGTTTTTGAGGCATTTTACCTCTGGGAGTGGGTGATGGAAGAGAGGGTGTTTCTACAGAAGGCTGCGTGTTCGAGGACATGGAAAACAAAACTCGCAGAATTGTTTGCCTTTAAAGTATTGGGCACAGCTTTTGCAAGACTTCGAAAACATCAGCTGCCCCCAGGTTGTGTTCTGAGGTATTTCTACTATTTTAACCAGATGTAATGAAACAGCAGCACTGGCCTCAAGCTGCCCTTGCATGTATGAAAATCTATGTATAAAAGACGCCCTTCCATGTATAAAAGA
>NW_022446522.1:1140-2399 GCF_009761245.1 Sapajus apella | reverse complement strand
AGATATTACCAGCCATATACAGACTCTTAAGAATTAGCTTTAAGATCGCATCTAAATCATAGAAGAAACGCCTCTTTCAAACTGCTCCGCTGTGTGTTCGTTCACCTTAGGAAGTTGCATCTATGTTTAGATTCCGCGATTTAGAAACAGGTTTCTCCCAAAAGCTGCGTTTGGATATTCCTGACTGAATTGGAGCATAGGGTTTAATGAGAAATATCTGGCCCTAAAAGAAAAACGGAGGTAAATAGCAGAATGATTGTCGAGGTGTATATTAAACTTACAGAGTGAAACGATTGTGTGAATGTAGCAGTTAAATAACCCTTTCTTTGCAGAATCTGGAAAGAGATATTCCCAGCCATATACAGACTCTTAAGAATTAGCTTTAAGATCACATCTAAATCATACGAGAAACGTCTCTTTCAAACTGCTCCACTGTGAGTTGGTTCACCTTCGGAAGTTGCATCTATGTTTAGATTCAGCTAGTTAGAAGCACTTTTCTCCAAAAAGCCGTGTTTGGATATTCCTGAGTGAAAGGGAGTAATGGGTGTAATGAGAAATATCGGGCTCTAAAACAATAGCGGAGCTATGTAGCAGAATGATTGTCAAGGTGTACATTAAACTTACAGAGTTAAACAATTGTGTGAATGTAGCAGTTCACTAACACTTTCTTTGGAGAATCCGGTAAGAGATATTTGCAGCTATATACAGGCTCTTAAGAATTAGCTTTAAGATCGCATCAAAATCACAGGAGAAATGTCTCTTTCAAACTGCTCCGCTGAATTTCGTTCACGTTCGGAAGGTGCATCTATGTTTAGAGTCAGCGAGTTAGAAACACGTTTCTCCAAATAGCGGCGTTTGGATATCCCTGAGTGAATGGGAGTATAGGGTGTAATGAGAAATATCGGGCTGTAAAACAAAAATGGAGCTATGTAGCACAATGATTGTCAAGGTGTATATTCAACTTAGAGAGTTAAACAGATATGTGAATGTAGCAGTTCAGAAAACCTTTCTTTGGAGAATCTGGAAAGAGATATTTCCAGCCATATACAGGCTCATAAGGATTAGCGCTTTGATCGCGTGTAAACCACAGGGGAGTCGTCTCTTTGAAACTGTTCTCTTATGTGTTCGTTCACCTTCAGAAGTTGCATCTATGTTTAGATGTAGCGAGTTAGAAACACGTTTCTTCTAAAAGCTGCGTTTGGATATTCCTGAGTGAATGGGAATAATGGGTGTAGTGAGAAATATCTGGCTCTAAAACA
>NW_022446522.1:0-1040 GCF_009761245.1 Sapajus apella | reverse complement strand
CATCTAAATCATATGAGAAACGTCTCTTTCAAACTGCTCCACTGTGTGTTCGTTCATCTTAGGAAGTTGCATCTATGTTTGGATTCTGCGAGTTAGAAACACGTTTCTCCAAAAAGCTGCGTTTGGATATTCCTGAGTTCTTGGGAGTATAGGGTTTAATGAGAAATATCTGGCTGTAAAACAAAAATGGAGCTATGTGATACAATGATTATCAAGGTGTATGTTCAACTTACAGCGTTAAACAGATGTTTGAACGTAGCAGTTCAGAAACACTTTCTTTGGAGAATCTGGAAAGAGGTAATTCCAGCCATATACAGGTTCATAAGATTTAGCGGTAAGATCGCGTCTAAACCACAGGAGAAACGACTCTTCCAATCTGCTCTGCTATGAGTTCGTTCACCTTAGGAAGATGTAGGAACATAGATGTAGGAAGTTGCATCTATGTTTAGATTCAGCGAGTTAGAAGCCCGTTTCTCCAAAAATCTGCGTTTGGATATTCTTGGGGTATTTTGAGTAAAGGGTGTAATGAGAAATATCTGGCTCTAAAACAAAAACGGTGCTATGTAGCAAAATGATTGTCAAGAGGTATATTAAACTTACAGAGTTAAACAATTGTGTGAATGTAGCAGTTGAATAACCCTTTCTTTGGAGAATCTGGAAAGAGATATTACCAGCAATATATAGACTCTTAAGAATTAGCTATAAGATCGCACGTAAATCACATTAGAAACGTCTCTTTCAACTGCTCTGCTGTGTGTTCGTTCACCTTTGTAAGTTGCATCTATGATTAGATTCTGCGAGTTAGAAACACGTTCTCCAAAAAGCTGCGTTTGGATATTTCTGAGTGAATGGGAGTATACGGTTTAATGAGAAATATCTGGCTCTAAAACAAAAACCGGGCTATGTTGCAGAATGATTGTCAAGGTGTATGTTGAACGTACAGAGGTAAACAGATGTGTGAATGTAGCACTTCAGAAACACTTTCCTTGGAGAATCTGGAAAGATATAATTCCAGCCATATACAGGCTCATAAGATTTAG
>NW_022446521.1:0-2399 GCF_009761245.1 Sapajus apella | reverse complement strand
TATTTTTAGTAGAGATGGGGTTTCACCATCTTGGACAAGCTGGTCTTGAACTCCTAACCTTGTGATTCTCCCGCCTTGGCATCCCAACATGCTGGGATTACAGACGTGAGCCACTGTGCTCCACCCTTGTGTTGATAAATTCTTAAGTAAACAAGACAACACGTATAATCTCAACGGGAAAATTTCAATTTATATGTCCCTTATATCAAAATTTAAATAATAAGAAATAGTTGGGTCTTTATTTCAACTCAAAAAGGAAAAAAAAACCCAGAATTAGATAGGTCATATGTACACTGTTAGTAGAATTGGGAATTCTTAGAGCCATCCTGAAAAGTAGTTTCAGGATGTGTGTTAGAAGTCTTAAAAATGGTTATCTCTTTTATATTGTATTAATATCATGTCTAGCAATCTATCCAATAGAAATAACTAGTCGGCCAGGCATGGTGGCTGACACCTATAATCTCAGCACTTTGGGAGTCCAAGGCAGGCAGATCACTGAGGCCATGATTTTGAGACCAGCCTGGCCAACATGATGAAAATTCATCTCTACTAAAAATTAAAAAAATTAGCCGGGTATCATGGTTCATGCCTGTAATTCCAGCTACTCGAGAGGCTGAGACAGAGAATCACTTGAACCTGGGAGGCGGAGGCTGCAGTGAGGCCAGATGCATTACTGCACTCCAGCCCAGGCCACAGAGTGGGACCCTATCTCAAAACAAAAACAAAAAAAGAAAGAAAGAAAAGAAAAGAAATAACCAGTCATACATTAAATATCTTTCATGGCTGGGCCTGGTAGCTCACACCCGTAATCCTAGCATTTTGGGAGGCTGAGGCGGGTGGATCACATGAGGCTAGGAGTTTGAGAGCAGCCTGGACAACAAAATGAAACCCCATCTCTATTAAAAATACAAAAATTAGCTGGGTGTGGTGGCAGAAGCTTGTAATCCCAGCTACTCTGGAGGCTGAGGCAGGAGAATCGCTTGAACCAGGGAGGCAGATTGTGCCACTGCACTCCAGCCTGGACAACAGAGTGAGAATCTGTATATAAAAAAAAACAGTTTTAAATATCTTACATAATAGCATTCAATGGAACAGAATTTATTAGAGTGAAAACTTTGCACAGCCTACTGTGATTTATACTAGGAAAAGTGTTAAATTATTTTATGTTCATATTATGGGATATTAGTCTGCTTTATATAATTCAAAAGCAGGAGGACAACAAATACAATTTAACGTGAAGTAGAAAAAAAGTAGAAACTAAGCCTTTAAGGTGTAGATAAACTGTATATCACAAATACACACACAGAAAATAAACGCTTCAAGGAAATACAACAAAATGATAAAAATTCTTTTATCTAGAGAGGGTGAGTTTTCAGTTTTTAAAAGATGTGTGTTTCTGATTTGATTATGTACCATTTTACTCTAAATATTTTTTATTTGGAAATACAAATTATATAATGTGCAAAGATATACCATTAATTTTTTAATCTTTTAGTCTTCTGTGCAGAATTTGTCTTTCAGACTTAAACATATGTACGTATAAGTGTATATACTCATACTTGTACATACTTATGATTATACTGTATTGCATTTAGCTTAACATATTTGGGAGAATATGTTATTTAACATAATTGGGAGAAGATTATTTTGTATAAATGAGCTTTGCAGATATGAAAAGCTTTCGATTGAAATTTAACAGTTAAAATGGCCAAAATTATTGAATGCAAATCTTTCAAAAACTAAGTATTATTTTTCTGATTTCATAATTATATCACATATATCATCGTTAATAATTTTTCTCTGCTTTCACAGTTGATTGTAAAATCGCTTATAAAGAAGGGTCTTTTTTCCTGTGAGGCTTTCTCGAACCTCACGGGCCTTTTTCTCAGATAAAAAGGGAGAATCAAAGGGTAGATGGAAGGGGAAAAGGTGAAAGCATTTTACATTCCCCATTCTTGTTTCTCCTATTTGTTAATAAAAAATCTAACACCTTTTTTGTTTTTCAGAAAGTTATATAGGCTCCCTGTCCTAACTGCTGTTCCTCAGCCTCAGCATTTGAGTTTTGGAAACTTGGCCTCTGCTTGCCTGTTAGTTTGGGTGAAATGGAGCACAGGAAGTTAACTATCATTAGCAAGGCCGTTAGAGAGATAGTAATGTTTTTTTCCATGTTGGAAATTTCTGAATGCATATTCCTATAATAATAGTATTTTAAGGGAGATTTAGATACTGTAATTATTATGTATACAGTATATTAATGACTATATATAATAACAGTATATTATAGAGTGTATTATGTAAACAGTATATTAATTTAGTGAGATTATTATGGGTGATTTGTGAACTGGTGTTAGTATTTCATCACCATTTATAACATTTGAAAGGGATAAATATGTTCTGGG
>NW_022446520.1:0-2399 GCF_009761245.1 Sapajus apella | reverse complement strand
AAAAAAAAAAAAAAAAAAAAAAGAATTGCCATCAACTGTTTGGCTTTGACTAAGGAAAATGCTTTATTTCTCTTTCTTATTGTCACCTTTTTAGCTGTGACAATAAAGTGTGTGTGTGTGTGTGTGTGTGTGTGTGTGTGTGTGTGTGTGTGTGTGTGTGTATGAGAGAAGGAGAGAGAAATGGAGATGGCGAGTGGAGGTGACTGGAATAGCAGAGGGCTGTAGCTGTGTGTGCATATTGTCTGGGTATTTATATTTTGATGTGTCTGTGAATCTGAAACCTGTGCAGATGTGGGAGGAGAAAGGAAGCTGTATTTGAGGTGGGCAGTATAAATTTATGAAAAATAAAACTTTTGAAACTATACTAGTAGTTTCCTATGTTTGAAAATTCCTGTGTGAGAAAAGGTATAGTGGAGAAAAATAAAATGGAGTAACTAAAATCAGGAATTAACCAATTCAGGCTTTTAGAATTTCATGTTCACTACACAAAGCAGAAAAGAAAACTATTAGGCTCCCTCTCTTCACTCCAGTCTCAATAAGATGCATGCACAGCTGTTGCATCAAGTTGAGGATTAGGTACAAGTCAATGCAACGTTTAGAGTCTAAGTCCATGAGGTACGGGGTCAGATTAGCAATGCAGCCAGATACAACAAGCAAAGAAGTTATTTTTAAATAATTTAAGCTCACATGGACTTTTAAAAGTCCATGAAGGCATATAATCTACCTCAATACTTAAAATTCTCCTTCTCTCTCATCAGCTTCTCTCTCGTATGGTATCTTCTGTGCCTCTCTCTTCAAAATTTATCTGATAAACTTCCATGAAGGTTTTAGTCCTTAAACCCCCTCGTATGCAAATTATTCTCTCTTTGCCCACATTACTTCTTCTAATATGCATCATGAAAGCCTCAAAGACCAATCAAGCAAGATAGGATATTATTTGGAAATCAGTATGGGTGGAAAAATTGACTATCTAAAGCCAAAATTTATTTTATTAGACAGAAAGAGAAAATAGGTCAGTATTATTTATTGTTTGATAAATTTGCCATCACACATTACAACTTTTGTTTCTTTATCCAAATGCTTAATGTCTTTCTGATTTGATGACGTAGAGATGCTGACATCTACATGCCAATTCCTTCCTCCCTGCATCCATGTCCTTATATCCCTAGTTTGTGTTCATCAACTTTTTTGATACATGAGGCAGCTCATTCATGTCACTTCTAGGGACTAAGTTTTTTTCTTTTAAACATGACTTATCTTTTCCAAGTCTTAACTGCAAATTAAATTATCTTTTTTTACTATTTCATTTACTTCCCTTTACTATTCCTAACATAGTTCTTTCTTGTTCAGCAATCGACAAGAGTGATTTGAAAAGTCACATAAACTAGAATCCCGATTTCAACAATAAATATAAATAGATATACAAATAAATTAACAAATTCTCAAGTTTTGCTAAAGGAGAACTTTTTCTTGGGTAATGAGTACTATATTTCTAAGACTGCCTTAGCTGATCCAAATAAACTTTTTAACAGGAAGATTAGGTTTTGTTGAAGGCATAATTGCATTACTTGAAATTGGGTAGTACAATTTGCTATGTGTTTCTTTGCCCAGTGACTGCAAATGCCCCCTTTTACTTTACTGCAACAGCTGCTTCAACATCCTGTTCACAGTGGTGTTGGGTTGCATCAAGGATCACTGAAATACCAGAACACTGGCTGTGGTCCAAGATCTTGGTGGTGGTGATAGTATCTGGTCATTTTAGATAAAGTATGCCTTCAATTGATGGTGATGAAACATATTATGAATAAGATACAGTAATTATGACAGATGAGATTTCACAAATATGCAATCGGCCATAATCTGCCACTGTTCTATAAACCGTTAGTTTGGTTAGAAATATGAAGCCAATATCATAGACTACTCTGCTTTCCATCCCAGCCAATTTTGATTTACTGTTGCATTAAGTGCATTATTTCACAATGCGTCCTGCCTAAGTGTGCATGTGTAGTGATAGCTTTTTTTTTTTTTTTTTTTTTTGAGATGGAGTTTCGTTCTTGTTACCCAGGCTGGAGTGCAATGGTGCAATCGCAGCTCACCACAGCCTCCGCCTCCTGGGTTCAGGCAATTCTCCTGCCTCAGTCTCCTGAGTAGCTGGGATTACAGGCACGCGCCACCATGCCCAGCTAATTTTTTGTATTTTTAGTAGAGACGGGGTTTCACCATGTTGACCAGGATGGTCTCGATCTCTTAACTTCGTGATCCACCCATCTCGGCCTCCCAAAGTGCTGGGATTACACGCGTGAGCTACCACGCCCGGCCCAGTGATAGCTTTAATTCTAGTTTGGCTGATATAAATATTCAATGCATGTGATATATCCAGAGCAAAAGTTCGAAAATCC
>NW_022446519.1:1608-2400 GCF_009761245.1 Sapajus apella | reverse complement strand
ACAAGGTTGGAGGGAGAACAAGTGTGATGAAATGACAGAATCAGACTACAGAAGGTGGGTAGTAAGAAACTTCTGTGAACTTAAAGAACATGTTCTAACCAAATGCAAAGAAACTAAGAACTGGAAAAAAGATTTGAAGAAATGCTAACGAGAATGGACAAAATAGAAAGGAATATAAGTAAATTGATGGAGCTGAAAAATGCAACATGAGAACTTCGCAAAGCATGCACAAGTATCAACAGCCAAATTCACCAAGCAGAAGAAAGGATATCAGAGGTCGAAGATCAACTCAATGAAATAAAACGGGAAGGCAAGACTGGAGAAAAAAGGGTAAAAAGAAATGAACAAAGTCTCCAAGAAATGTGGGACTATGTGAAAAGACCTAATCTAAGTTTGATAGGTGTACCTGAATGTGATGAAGAGAATGAATCCAAGCTGGAAAACACTCTTCAGGATATTATCCAGGAAAACTTCCCCAACCTAGCAAGGCAGGCAAACATTCAAGTCCAGGAAATACAGAGAACACCACAAAGATATTCATCAAGAAAGCAACCCCAAGGCACATAATCGTCAGATTCACCAGGGTCGAAATGAAGGAGAAAATACTAAGGGCAGCCAGAGAGAAAGGTCAGGTTACCCACAAAGGGAAGCCCATCAGACTCACAGCAGACCTCTCAGCAGAAACCCTGCAAGCCAGAAGAGAGTGGGGGCCGATATTCAACATCCTTAAAGAAAAGAACTTTCGGGCTGGGCGTGGTGGCTCACGCCTGTAATCCCAGCACTTTGGGAGGC
>NW_022446519.1:466-1508 GCF_009761245.1 Sapajus apella | reverse complement strand
CTAGCACCAAAATGGCAGCATCAAATTTGCACATAACAATATTAACCCTAAATGTAAATGGACTAAACGTCCCAACCAAAAGACACAGACTAGCAAATTGGATGAAAAGCCAAAACCCATCGGTGTCCTGCATCCAGGAAACCCATCTCACATGCAAGGATACACAAAGGCTCAAAATAAAGGGATGGAGGAAGATTTACCAAGCAAATGGTGAGCAAAAAAAAGCAGGAGTTGCAATTCTCATCTCTGATAAAATAGACTTTAAAGCAAAAAGATCATAAGAGACAAAGAGGGACATTACATAATGGTAAAAGGATCAATGCAACAAGAATAGCTAACAATCCTAAATATATATGCACCCAATACAGGAGCACCCAGATACATAAGAAAAGTTCTTAATGACTTACAAAGAGACTTAGACTCCCACACAATAATAGTGGGAGACTTTAACACCCCATTGTCAACATTAGACAGATCAACCAGACAGAAAATTAACAAGGATATCCAGGACTTGAACTCAGACCTGGACCAAGCAAACCTAATAGACATTTACAGAACTCTCCACCCCAAATCCACAGAATATACATTCTTCTCAGCACCACATCACACCTACTCTAAAATTGACCACATAATTGGGAGTAAATCACTCCTCAGCAAATGCAAAAGAACGGAAATCGTAGCAAACAGTCTCTCAGACCACAGTGCAATCAAGTTAGAACTCAGAATTCAAAAACTAACCCAGAACCGCACAGCTTCATGGAAACTGAACAACTTGCTATTGAATGCTGACTGGATAAACAATGAAATGAAGGCAGAAATAAAGATGTTCTTCGAAACCAATGAGAATGAAGACACAACATACCAGAATCTCTGGGACACATTTAAAGCAGTCTCTAGAGGAAAATATACAGCAATAAGTGCCCACATGAGAAGCAAGGAGAGATCAAAAATTGACACCCTAACGTCAAAATTGAAAGAGCTAGAGGAGCAAGATCAAAAAAACTCAAAGTCTAGCAGAAGACAAGAAATAGCTAAGATCAGA
>NW_022446519.1:0-366 GCF_009761245.1 Sapajus apella | reverse complement strand
AAAATTGACACCCTAACGTCAAAATTGAAAGAGCTAGAGGAGCAAGAACAAAAAAAATCAAAGTCTAGCAGAAGACAAGAAATAGCTAAGATCAGAGCAGAACTGAAGGAGATAGAGACACAAAAAACCCTTCAAAAAATCATTAAATCCAGGAGCTGGTTTTTCGAAAAGATCAAAAAAATAAACAGACCACTAGCCAGATTAATAAAAAAGAAAAGAGAGAATAACCAAATTGATGCAATAAAAAACGATAAAGGGGATATCACCACAGATTCCACAGAAATTCAAACCATCATCAGAGATTATTACAAATAACTCTATGCACATAAACTAATAAACCTGGAAGAAATGGATAAATTCCTGGAC
>NW_022446518.1:0-2400 GCF_009761245.1 Sapajus apella | reverse complement strand
TCATGGTGATTACAGGTGCCCACTCTCTATTAGAAATTCCTGTATAAGAAATAGAGACATCAATCTATAAGAAACTTTATTTCGTTATTTCTCCTACCATTAAGAAACAAGCAAATGACTTGCACATCCATTCATGATGGCTTTATAGGGTCAGATTTACCCTCCCACCTGAAACAGTTAAAAAAAAGACAAAATAAATGAAACAGTATTTTTCAAGACATTGAACATCAGGCAACAAAGGACAGTAAGTCTTGAGAGATAAGGAACATACACCATGAGCTCTCCAGTTGTCTCAGATTACTTCACTAAGAGAGTTCCCAGGCCATGGCACAGAAAGAGAGAACCCAAGTGGAGCCCAGTGGACACCCGGAGTTGAGGAGATGGTACTGGGAGTCCAAAGAGACCCAGGTAGCTAGAGTTCACAGGACGGAGTAGCAAGAAGAGAGAGCTATGCAGAGAGAACTCTGGGAGTCTGTGAAGGGTCCCCTGTGAGTATTCAGCAGAATATTGATTGGCACACGAGTGTAACAGAACTACTCACAGTCAACAGAAATCATCTAAGCGTTCAGAGGGAATGGTTTTTGACACAGAGCTAGAAGTAGTGCCTGAAAAACCTAATAATTGTGGAGAGATCCAGAATACTCAGAAGGGTCTTGCCTCTGACTAAATGCTACTAATGTCTTGCTTGACAAATCTTAAGACTGAAAACCAAAGTGTTTCCAAGTAATTGAATTGCATCCTAGTGCAAAGCTCAAGGATATGTGTTCGTAAGCATGACATCCATTCAAAGATTATCATGCATGCAAAGAAGCAAGAAAGTATAAACCAGCATGAGGAGAAAAATCAACCCATCAAAGCCAACCAAGAACTGCAAGAGATGTTAGATTTAGGCAAGGGTATTAAATCAATGACTATTTCTGTACTTCAGATATTTAAAAAGTAAGGAGAGGCAGCTGGGCACGGACGCTCACGCCTGTAATCCCAGCACTTTGGGAGGCCAAGGAGGGCAGATCATGAGGTCAGGAGTTCAAGACCAGCCTGGCCAACAGAGTGAAACCCTGTCTCTACTAAAAATACAAAAAGTAGACAGGTGTGGTGGTGGGCACCTGTAATCCCAGCTACATGGGAGGCTGAGACAGGAAAATAGCTTGAACCCAGGAGGCTGGGGTTGCAGTGAGCCGAGATCACACCATTGCACTCCAGCCTGGGCAACAGAGTAAGACTCTATCTCAAATAAATAAATAAATAAATAAGGAGAGACATGAAAGATTTGTTTTTTAAAAAAGACCCAAATCAGATTTCTGGAGAGGAAAACTACATGGTGCCTGAGATGATAAATGCACCAGAAGGGATTCATGCCAGAGTAGCCATTGTAGATGAAAAGATGAGTGAATTCGAAGATACAGCAATAGAAACTATCCTCAATGAAACAAAATGGGAAAAAGACCACAAGAAAAACGAACACAGCATCAGTTAGCTATGGGACACTTCAGGCAGCATAATAGATGTGTAACTGGAATCTCTGTAGAAGAAGGGAAGAAAGGTGTTTGAAAAAATATTTGAAGAAATAATGGCTGAAAATTTTCCAAAATTTATGAACTGTCAAGCCACAGATCCAAGAAGCTAAGTGAAACCTGCAGCACAAGAAGCATGAAGAAAGCCGCTCCAAGGTCTATCATAATCAAATTGCTCAAAACAGGTAATTAAGAGCAATCTTAAAAGCAACCAGGGCCAGGCACAGTGGCTCACACCTGTAATTCCAGCACTTTGGGAGGCCAAGGAGGGTGAATCACAAGGTCAGAAGTTTGAGGCCAGCCTTGCCAACACAGTGAAACCCTATCTCTACTAAATACAAAAATTAGCCAGATTTGGTGGCTTCTGCCTGTAGTTCCAGCTACTCGGGAGGCTGAGGTGGGAGAATCACTTGAACCTGAGAGGTGGAGGTTGCAGTGAGCCAAGACCACACCACTGCACTCCAGCCTGTGGAGTGAAGCTCTGTCTCAAAAAAAAAAAAGACATTTTACATAGAGAGAGAGGAAGCACAGCAGAAATGACATTAGACTTCAATAATAAGGCATGAGAGCATACAATGGAGTAATAACTTTATTATATTTGAAAAGCAATATTGTTAACCTGCAACATCAAACTCAGCAAACATCTTTCAAAACCAAAGGTGAAATGAAGACCTTTATCGACACCAACATACAAGAACTGAAAGAATTCACCAATACGTTTGCAGCATAAGAAATGTTAATGGGGCCGGGCACGGTGGCTCACACCTGTAATCACAGCACTTTGGGAGGCCAAGGGGGGTGGATCACTAGGTCAAGAGATCGAGACCATCCTGGTCAACATGGTGAAACCCCGTCTCTACTAAAAATACAAAAAATTAGCTGGGCA
>NW_022446517.1:2017-2400 GCF_009761245.1 Sapajus apella | reverse complement strand
ATGGGGATAGCATTGAATCTGTAAATTACTTTGGGTAGTATAACCATTTTCATGATATTGATTCTTCCTAACCATGAGCATGGAATGTTTCTCCATCTGTTTGTGTCCTCTCTTTCATTGAGCAGTGGCTTGTAGTTCTCCTTGAAGAGGTCCTTTACGTTCCTTGTTAGTTGTATTCCTAGGTATTTTATTCTCTTTGTGGCAATTGTGAATGGAAGTTTGTTCTTGATTTGGCTGTCTTTCAGTCTGTTATTGGTGTATAGGAATGCATGCGATTTCTGCACATTGATTTTGTATCCTGAGACTTTGCTGAAGTTGCTTATCAGTTGCAGGAGCTTTGGGGCTGAGACGATAGGGTCTTCTAGATATACAATCATGTCGTC
>NW_022446517.1:195-1917 GCF_009761245.1 Sapajus apella | reverse complement strand
TTTGTTTTTCTTGCCTGGTTGCTCTGGGTAGAACTTCTAGTGCTATTTTGAATAGGAGTGGTGAGAGAGGGCATCCTTGTCTAGTGCCACATTTCAAGGGGAATGCTTCCAGTTTTTGCCCACTCAGTATGATATTGGCTGTTGGTTTGTCGTAAATAGCTTTTACTGTTTTGAGATACATTCCGTCAATACATGGCTTATTGAGGGTTTTTAGCATAAAGGGCTGTTGAATTTTGTCAAAGGCCTTCTCTGCATCAGTTGAGATAATCATGTGGTTTTTGTCTTTGGTTCTGTTTATGTGGTGAATTACATTTATAGACTTGTGTATATTGAACCAACCTTGCATCCCCGGGATGAAGCCTACTTGATCGTCGTGGATAAGCTTTTTGATGTGCTGTTGCAATCGGCTTGTCAGTATTTTGTTGAAGATTTTTGCATCTATGCTTGTCATGGATATTGGCCTGAAGTTTTCTTTTCTTGTTGAGTCTCTGTCAGGTTTTGGAATCAGGATGATGTTGGTCTCATAAAATGATTTGGGAAGGATTCCCTCTTTTTGTATTGTTTAAGTAGTTTCAGAAGGAATGGTACCAGCTCCCTTTGTATGTCTGGTAGAATTTGGCTGTGAACCTGTCTGGACCTGGGCTTTTTTTGGGTGGTAAGCTCTTAATTGCTGCCTCAACTTCAGACCTTGTTATGGGTCTGTTCAGGGTTTCGGCTTCTTCCTGGGTTAGGCTTGGGAGGAGGCAAGTGTCCAGGAATTTATCTATTTCTTCCAGGTTTACTAGTTTCTGTGCATAGAGTTGTTTGTAATAATCTCTGATTTGAATTTCTGTGGAATCTGTGGTGATATCCCTTTATCGTTTTTTATTGCATCAATTTGGTTATTTTTTTATTAATCTGGCTAGTGGTCTATTTTGTTGGTCTTTTCAAAAAACCATTCCCTGAATTTGTTTTTTGAAGGGTTTTTTGTGTCTGTCTCCTTCAGTTCTGCTCTGATGTTAGCTATTTCTTGTCTTCTGCTAGACTTTGAGTTTTTTTGATCTTGCTCCTCTAGCTCTTTCAGTTTTGATGATAGGGTGTCAATTTTTGATCTCTCCTTGCTTCTCATGTGGGCACTTATTGCTATATATTTTCCTCTAAAGACTGCTTTAAATGTGTCCCAGAGATTCTGGTATGTTGTGTCTTCATTCTCATTGGTTTCAAAGAACATCTTTATTTCTGTCTTCATTTCATTGTTTATCCAGTCCACATTCAAGAGCAAGTTGCTGAGTTTCCATGAAGCTGTGCGGTTCTGGGTTAGTTTTTGAATTCTGAGTTCTAACTTGATTGCACTGTGGTCTGAGAGACTGTTATGATTTCTGTTTTGCATTTGCTGAGGAGTGATTTACTCCCAATTATGTGGTCAATTTTAGAGTAGGTGTGATGTGGTGCTGAGAAGAATGTATATTCTGTGGATTTGGGGTGGAGAGTTCTGTAGATGTCTATTAGGTTTGCTTGGTCCAGGTCTGAGTTCAAGTCCTGGATATCCTTGTTAATTTTCTGTCTGGTTGATCTGTCTATTATTGACAATGGGGTATTAAAATCTCCCAGTATAATTGTGTGGGAGTCTAAGTCTCTGTAAGTCATTAAGAAGTTGCCTTATGTATCTGGGTGCTCCTGTATTGGGTGCGTATATATTTAGGATAGTTAGCTCTTCTTGTTGCATTGATCCTTTTACCATTA
>NW_022446517.1:0-95 GCF_009761245.1 Sapajus apella | reverse complement strand
TCATTAAGAAGTTGCCTTATGTATGTGGGTGCTCCTGTATTGGGTGCATATATATTTAGGATCGTTAGCTCTTCTTGTTGCATTGATCCTTTTAC
>NW_022446516.1:0-2400 GCF_009761245.1 Sapajus apella | reverse complement strand
TTTCTCATTACAGTCTACAGTCTCATTCACACTGGAATATCCAAACGCAGCTTTTAGAAGAAAGGAGTTTCTAACTCGCTGAATCTAAACAAAAATGCAACTTCCTAAGGTGAACGAACACAAAGCAGAGCAGTTTGAGCTAGACGTTTCTCCTGAGTTTTACAAGCAGTCTTACTGCTCGTTCTCCTATGCCTGTATAAGGCTGGAAATATCTGTTTCCAGATTCTCCAAAGAAAGGGTCTCTGAACTGATGCACACACACATCAGTTTCACTCTGTAAGTTGATTGTACAGCTTGACAACCATTCTGCTAGACCGTTGCTTCTTTGTTTTAGAGCAATATATTTCTCATTACAGCCTACAGTCTCATTCACTCTGGAATACCCAAACGCAGATTTTAGAAGAAAAGTTTTTCTAACTCGCTGAATCTAAACATTGATGCAACTTCCTAAGGTGAAAGACCACAAAGCAGAGCAATTTGAAACAGTCGTTTCTCCTGTGTTTTAAACGCAGTTTTACCTCTGGTTCTTATATCCCTTTATATGGCTGTAAATATCTGTTTCCAGATTCTCCAAAGAAGGCATTTCTGAACTGCTGCACACACACATCAGTTTAACTCTGTAAGTTGATTGTACAACTTGACAACACTGCAGCAAAATAGCTGTGTTTTTCTTTTAGAGCAAGAGATTTCTCATTACACCTTATAGTCTCATTCACTCTGGAGTATCCAAACGCAGCTTTTAGAAGAAACACCTTTCTAACTCGCTGAATTTGAACATAGATGCAACTTCCTAAGGTGAACGAACTCAACGCAGAGAGGTTTGAAATTGAAGTTACTCCTGTGTTTAGAACGGAGTCTTACTACTAGTTCTCATATTCCTGTATATGGCTGGAAATATCTGTTTCCAGATTCTCGTAAGAAAGGATTTCTGAACTGGTGCACACACACATCAGTTTATCACGGTAAGTAGATTCCACAGCTTATCATTAATTCTGCTACATTCCTGCGTTTTTGTTTTATAGCAAGATGTTTGTCATTACAGCCTATAGTCTCAGTCACTCTGGAATATCCAAACGCAGCTTTTAGAAGAAACGTGTTTCAAACTCGCCGAATGTAAAGATAGATGCAACTTCCTAAGGTTAGCGAACACAAAGTAGAGGAGTTTTCACTAGACGTTTCTCCTGTGTTTTAAAAGCAGTCTTACTGCTAGTTCTTATATGTCTGTACATGGCTGTAAATATCTGTTTCCGGATTGTCCAAAGAAAGGATTTCTGAACTGCTGCACACACACATCAGTTTAAGTCTGTAAGTTGATTGCACAGCTTGACAACCATTCTGCTAGATAGCTGCGTTTTTGTTTTAGAGCAAGATATTTCTCATTACAGCCTATAGTATAATTCACCCTGGAATATTGAAACACAGCTTTTTGAACAAACGTGTTTCTAACAGGCTGAATCTAAACATAGTTGCAACTTCCTAAAGTGAACGAACAAAAGGCAGAGCAGTTTGAAATATACTTTTCTCCTGTGTTTTAAACGCAGTCTTACTGCTATTTCTTATATGCCTGTATATGGCTGGAAATATCTGTTTCCAGATTCTCCAAAGAAAAGATTTGTGAACTGCTGCACACACACATCAGTTTAACTCTGTAAGGTGACTGTACAGCTTGACAACCATTCTGCTAGATAGTTGCGTTTTTGTTTTAGAACAACGTATTTCCCATTGCAGTCTATAGTCTCATTCACTCTGGAATATCCAAACGCAGCTTATAGAAGAAATGTGTTTCTAACGCACTGAATCTAAACATACATTCAACTTTCTCAGGTGAACGAAGGCAAAGGAGAGCAGTTTGAACAACACGATTCTCCTGGGTTTTAAACGCAGTCTTACTGCTAGTTGTCATATGCCTGTATATGGCTGGAAATGTCTGCTTCCAGATTCTCCAAAGAAAGGATTTCGGAACTGCTGCACACACAGGTCAGTGTAACTCTGTAAGTTGATTGAACAGCTTGACAACCATTCTGCTAGATTGTTGCGATTTTGTTTTAGAGCAAGATATTTCTCATTGCAGCCTACACTCTCATTCACTCTGGAATATCCAAACGCAGCTTTTAGAAGAAACGTGTTTCTAACTCGCAGAATCTAAACATAGATGCAACTTCCTAAGGTGAACGAACGGAAAGTAGAGCAGTTTGAACTAGACGTTTCTCCTGTGTTTTAAACGCAGTCTTACTGCTAGTTCTCATATGCCTGTATATGGCTGGAAATATCTGTTTCCTGATTCTCGTAAGAAAGGATTTCTGAACTGGTGCACACACACATCAGTTTATCTCGGTAAGTTGACTGTACAGCTTGACAACCATTCTGCTAGATAGCTGCTTCTTTATTTTAGAACAAGAT
>NW_022446515.1:0-2401 GCF_009761245.1 Sapajus apella | reverse complement strand
GGATACTGCAAAAATAGACAGAATTGCAACAACCATTAATTTAGCCAAGTCTCTTCCTTGGAGGCCTGCAGCACAGGAGAAGTATCAGAGAGATCTTGGAATTGGACCTATCTATGTTTGAATCAAAGGCCCAGTCCCTAACCAGCTCTTACCATTAACTCAACACAAGCTTTGTCATTGTGAAATAAAATATCCTCATTGCTGAACTTGGCAGTTGTCAGTATTAAGTAGATCATGTGTAAAAAAGGTCTATTTTGGTATTTTATTGAACACATAGTATAAGTGCCTAACAGAGAGTCACCATTGTTCCTGTTCCTTTCAACTGAAGCTTTTGGGAAACTTTTTTTTTCTTTTGGTGTTACAACCGATTTTATGATGGAAATTAAATGTGCAAATAGGACATGACTTATGGCTAGCAAGAGAGACACATAATGATTTGCAAGCTCTTCTGGGAGTCAGAGACTATTCTATTTGGTCTACCTTGTAGCTCAGCAACATTACCAAGCCCTTACATTATCAGTAATGATTGAGCCTGGAAGTCAGCCAAGGCCACCAGGTAGTGATGTTACAATTAATTTGGGCTTCATGTAATTGGTCCCTCAGAAACTGCAATCTAGGGATTCAATAGAAAAGGTTGGGATACCTTAAGGGAAATAGCTAACACACTCTTTCCAGGTAGATACCAGCCATAACTTGTCACATCTTGGATTTCAATCCTACAGTTTTAGACCTAAAAGGAAACTTAAAAATTGCCTAGGCCTGGGAACTGGATAGGGTTTAGAAGGGTCCTTTAATATCCTAAGATTATCTGCAACATGTTATATATGCTGTGTGTGCATATGGATGATATCCTTGGCAAAATGACCACTGCACGAAAATATTATGATCCACTGTGCTTGAACAATCTCCAGGAGAAGTTGTTTCTGCCTGTGTTTTAATGAACAATGAAGCATGTTCTGGAATTCAGGTTACATAATCTGTCCATGGTCCCACAATGAGTTAGCATCAGAATGGAGGAGATAAACCCAGATGTCACAAGGACTGTATTCTACTGTCATTCAATTAATTTGTACTTATTAATATGTTTAACTTCCATACTACACAGGCATTGTGAGGGATGTAGATTATAAAAGTGACATCTGTTGTCATGGATATTTCAGTCTGGTTGGGAAGAAAAGTAAGCCTCTTAAAACAGAAACAAAAAAGACTCAGGACAGTATAGAACAAGGTAAGTTTGTGACTGCTTGCAAACTGCAGTTTATAGTTGTGGCAAAAGAATTCAGAGACCAGGATAGTGGGTAGGGTCTGAATAAAAGAAATGAGCATTATGATGAAGCATTGGTGAGGATACTGACTTCAGTAGTTTGTGTTCGTGAGGAGAGGGTAGGGCATGTTGGACCTTGAAGTGGTCAGAAGTTTTCAGTCTTGGTCCAACAGCAAATAGCGGGTTGTTAAAGTTTTTACTTCACCCCATTAGTTTTGCTCCCAGAATGACTCTGATGTCTCTATGAAGTGTACACAAAGCACAGTCCACACTTGTGAATTCAGTTCAAAGACTATTAATACTTTCAGCTTATTTGTTAAAGAGACTTAACAATCCACTTCTAGACTGAGTTTTTGGTCATATCCGAAAGACCAAAAAATAAAACTTGATTTAGGATTCACTTCAAAGTAGGACTCAATCACAATAGTTGTTCCTGTTGCACTGCTATGCAGTTTGGGGCATTTCTTCCCGGACAGTGACGTGCCTGCCTTCCATGCAGCCGCCATAGCTGGGAACAGAATTACACTGGTGCCCTCTGCTGGGATGAGATGGGAAGTTCAGCAAGAAACAATAGTGTCCTGGTCTTTTCAGCATAGAGACCAATGTGGCGATTCTGGGCCCACAGTAGCCTCCAGGCTGGATTCATTTAGTGCTCTCTCCAGGCCTCCCAGTCAGGCGTCTTCCTGGCATCATGCCTGAATTTATTAACCAAAAGGAGTAATTGGATTTTTATTGTACGAAGATTGTCAGCTAAATTTTAAAAGTAATCCAAGGAAATGATGCCCTTTTCTCTGGCAGTTTGAGAGCTGGGCTGTTTTCAACACACAGTGTACCTGTATTCATCGTGGGATTCATCATGGTTGGTGGCTTGGCCATCTTGCTACAGAACAATACGTATTAAGAGCCACAGGGAGACTCTGAGACCATTTAAAAAATCCTGTTCAATTATTATTTATTATTATTTTATTGATGAGGAAGCACATTGATATTCATTGCTGATTTTCTTGGCTCAAATAAACAGCATTACTGCTATGGTGTTAAATTCAATTTAGAGTGTCTACTCTGGTGTTCCTTTGGTACCCTGCTCAGCTGATTTTTCTGCTAGAGGTGAAAAAACATTCAGTTGTAATTAAGAAA
>NW_022446514.1:0-2401 GCF_009761245.1 Sapajus apella | reverse complement strand
TAGTAAGTCTCTAACTATTAATTGTTTGCCAGGATAAGAGAATTCATATTGTCAAAATTCTAATACTCTCTAAAACAGTCAACTCATTTTCTTTGTGTTAACTCATTATAAATACATGTAACTATTGCATTAATGGGTAGACAGAAGTAAAATAACAATCTTTGCCCTACTTCTGAGATGCAAGATTTATCTGGCATAGTGCATTGAACAGTTTATTGTTGAAGTCTAAACCAGTCAACTGAACAAGCATTCATCAAATGCTCATGATACCCAGACATAAGAAGGTTTCCTTTTAGAGTATGGAGGCATGCATATCATGTTTTAATTGTTAGATGTGTTTTCAAAGAAATAGAAATAGAATTTATTTTCTCACTAGTTTCGGCTCTGGCGTGGAGTGGGGACAAAACGGAATGGAATCACACTGTTTAGATTTACTAAAATGGAAGGATTGCCAGCAAGGTCATTGCCTAGTCTCCCCATAGCAAATGCCACCTGCTAGCTGTTCTTATTTATTTGTTTGTTTGTTTATTGAGGTGGAGTTTTGCTCTGTTGCCCATGCTGGAGTGCAGTGGCATGATCTCAGCTCCTCATCCTCCTACCTTCTGGGTTCAAGCAAATTTTTCTACTTCACGTTTCAAGTAGCTGGGATTATAGGCACCTGCCACCACACCCACCTAATTTTTGTATTTGTAGTAGAGATGGGGTTTCTTCATGTTGGCCAGGCTGGTCTTGAACTCCTGACCTCAGGTGATCTGCCCGCTTCAGCCTCCCAAAGTGCTGGGTTTACAGGTGTGAGCCACTGTGCCCGGCCTGGTAGCTGTTTTTGAGCACACTGAGTTCTGCTTTTTTCCAGCTTTAATGAATGTCTGGTTCTTCCTTTTTTTGTACAGTGTTAGCATTGTTTCAGTAATAAATACATTCTGGAATCTTAGATATAATTTTAGTCACAGGAAAAAAAAATACTACCCATTTTATAATAATAATACTTAATAACCCAAATGATTAAACTCATTACATTTAGAAAACTTGTATTTTTGTATTGCGATAGTAAAGGAAGAATGGTGTGCCAGAATCACCAAATAGTGGATCAGCTTTTCTGCAAAAAAATGTGGTAAGTCTTTTTTTCCCCCTTTAACTAAAGTGTATTACTGAGTAATGTTTTTTGTTTTGTTTTGTTTTGTTTTTTTGGTATGGAGACTTGCTCTGTCACTCAGGCTAGAGTGCAGTAGCTCACTGCAACCTCCGCCTCCCGGGTTCAAGTAATTTTCTTGCCTCACTCTCCTGAGTAGCTGGGATTACAGGCACATGCCACCATGTATAGCTAATTTTTGCATTTTTTTTTAGTAGAGATGGATTTCACAGGCACATGCCACCATGTATAGCTAATTTTCGTATTTTTTTTTTAGTAGAGATGGATTTCACCATGTTGGCCAGGCTTGTCTCGAACTCCTGATTTCGTGATTCACACATTTTGGCCTCCCAAAGTGCTGGCATTACAGATGTGAGCCACCACACCTGGTGGTAATGTTTTTTATAATGCTTTATTTTAGGAACGTAAGTACAATGAGTAGGACTCAGCTCCAGTTTTCTCTTACTGGTGCGTGCATGTGTGTGTGTGTGTGTGTGTGTGTGTGTGTGTGTGTGTTATACATGAGATGGAGTTTCACTCTTGCTGCTCAGGCTGGAGTGTAGAGTGGCATGGTCTTTGCTCACAGCAACCTTTGCCTCCCAGGTTCAAGTGATTCTCTTGCCTCATCCTTTCAAGTAGTTGGGATTGTAGGCACCTGCCACCACGCCTGGCTAATTTTTGTATTTTTAGTAGAGATGGGGTTTCATCATTTTGGCCAGGCTGGCCTCAAACTCCTGACCTAAGTTGATCCACCCTCCTCGGCCCTCCAATGTTTTGGGTTATAGGCATGAGCCACTACTCCTGGACTCTTTTTTTTTTTTTTTTTTTTAATTTAAATGGAGTCTCGTTTTGTCACCCAGGCTGGAGTGCAATGGCGGAGTCTCAGTTCAGTGCAACCTCTGCCTCCCAGTTTGAAGTAATTTTTCTGCCTCAGCCTCCCAAGTTGCTAGGATTACAGCCATGACCACCACACCTGGCTAATTTTTTATTTTCAGTAGAGACAGGGCTTTGCCATGTTGGTCAAACTGGTCTCAAACTCCTGACCTCAGGTGGTTTGGCTACCTTAGCCTCCCAAATTGCTGAGATTACAGACATGAGCCACTGTGCCTGGCCATCCTATAGTTTTTAAATATGCATGGATTATAAAAATTTTAATCCTACATAATAGGAGAGACTCTGGTAATGGAACCCCATATGATTTTTACTGAGTAAATTTTTCTGTATACTCAAAAGGTTTTCTGCAGGAGGATTGACACCATTGGGAAGCCTCCT
>NW_022446513.1:0-2403 GCF_009761245.1 Sapajus apella | reverse complement strand
ACGTTTCTTCTGGGTTTTAAACGCAGTCTTACTGGTAGTTCTCTTATCCCTGTATATGGCTGGAAATATCTGTTTCCAGATTCCCCAAAGAAAAGATCTCAGAACCTCTGCACACACACATCAATTTAACTCCATAAGATGATTTTACAGCTTGACAAGCATTCTGATAGCTGCATTTTTGTTTTAGGGCAAGATATTTCTCATTACAGCGTTTAGTCTAAGTCACTCAGGAATAACCAAACGCAGGTTTTAGAAGAAACGTTTTTCTAACTCGCTGAATCTAAACATAGATGCAACTTCCTAAGGTGAACGTACACAAAGCAGCGCAGTTTGAAATAGACGTTTTTCCAGTGTTTTAAACGCAGTCTTACGGGTACTTCTCAAATATCTGTATATGGCTGGAAATATCTGTTTCCAGATTCTCGAAGCAAAGGATTTCTGAACTGCTGCAAACACACTTCAGTTTAACTCTGTGAGTTGATTGTACAGCTTAACAACCATTCTGCTAGATAGCTGCGTTTTTGTTTTAGAGCAAGATGTTTCTCATTACAACCTTAAGTCTCAGTCACTCTGGAATATCCAAAAGCAGATTTTAGAAGAAACATTATTCTAACTCGCTGAATCTAAACATACATGGAACTTCCTAAGGTGAACGAACACAAAGCAAAGCAGTTTGAACTAGTCGTTTCTCCTGGGTTTTAAACGCAGTCATACTGGTAGGTCTCATATGCCTGTAGATGGCGGTAAATATCTTTTTCCAGATTCTCGAAGCAAAGGATTTCTGAACTGCAGCAAACACACCAGACTTTAACTCTGTAAGTTGATTGTACAGCTTGACAACCATTCTGCTAAATAGCTGCGTTTTTCTTTTTGGAGCAAGATGTTTCTGATTACGGCCTTCAGGCTCCTTCACACTGGAATATCCAAACGCTGCTTTTAGAAGAATGGTGTTTCTAACTCGCTGAATCTAAACATAGATGCAACTTCCTAAGGTGAACGAACACAACGCAGAGCAGTTTGAACTAGACGTTTCTCCTGGGTTTTAAACGCAGTCTTACAGGTAGTTCTCATATGCCTGTATATGGCTGGAAATAAATGTTTCCTGATTCTCGAAGCAAAGGATTTCTGAACTGCTGCAAACACACATCAGTTTATCTCTGTAAGTTGATTGTGCAGCTTGACCACCATTCTGCTAGATAGCTGCGTTTTTGTTTTAGAGCAAGATGTTTCTGATTACGGCCTATAGGCTCTTTCACACTGGAATATCCAAACGCTGCTTTTAGGAGAAACGTGTTTCTAAGTCGCTGAATCTAAACAAAGACGCAAATTCCTAAGGTGAACGAACACAAAGCAGAGCAGTTTGAACTACATGTTTCTCCTGTCTTTTAAACGCAGTCTTACTGCTAGTTCTTATAAGCCTGTATATGGCTGGAAATGTCTGTTTCCATATTCTCCAACGAAAGGATTTGTGAACTACTGCACACACACGTCAGTTTAACTCTGTAAGAAGATTGTACATCTTCACAACCATTCTGCTAGATAGCTGCGTTTCTGTTTTAGAGCAAGATATTTCTCATTACGGCCTTTAGTCTCAGTCATTCAGGAATATCCAAACGCAGCTTTTAGAAGAAACGTGTTTCTAACTCACTGAATCTAAACATAGATGCAACTTCCTAAGGTGAACGAACACAAAGCAGAGCAGTTTGAAATAGACGTTTCTTCTGGGTTTTAAATGCAGTCTTACTGGTAGTTCTCTTATGCCTGTATATGGCTGGAAATATCTGTTTCCAGATTCTCGAAGCAAAGGATTTCTGAACTGCTGCAAACACACATCAGTTTAACTCTGTAAGTTGATTGTGCAGCTTGACAACCATTCTGCTAGATAGCTGCGTTTTTGTTTTAGAGCAAGATGTTTCTGATTACGGCCTACAGGCTCTTTCACACTGGAATATCCAAACGCTGCTTTTAGGAGAAACGTGTTTCTAACTCGCTGAATCTAAACAAAGACGCAAATTCCTAAGGTGAACGAACACAAAGCAGAGCAGTTTGAACTGGATGTTTCTCCTGTCTTTTAAACGCAGTCTTACTGCTAGTTCTTATAAGCCTGTGTATGGCTGGAAATGACTGTTTCCATATTCTCCAACGAAAGGATTTCTGAACTACTGCACACACACGTCAGTTTAACTCTGTAAGAAGATTGTACAGCTTGACAACCATTCTGATAGATAGCTGCGTTTCTGTTTTTGAGCAAGATATTTCTCATTACGGCCTTTAGTCTCAGTCATTCAGGAATATCCAAACGCAGCTTTTAGAAGAAACGTGTTTCTAACTCGCTGCATCTAAACATAGATGCAACTTTCTAAGGTGAACGAACACAAAGCAGAGCAGTTTGAACTAGACGTT
>NW_022446512.1:0-2403 GCF_009761245.1 Sapajus apella | reverse complement strand
CAAGATGGCGCCATTGCACACCACACTGGGCGACAGGGCGAGACTCCATCTCGAAAAAAAAAAAAAGAGTCTTGTCCAATCATCACAAAGAGAGAAAGAGGCAGAGTTGGGATGTAGCACTTTTTCTTCCTTCTTCTAATTCAGGCCTAGTTTGGGCAAATGTCAGCCTGTCAGTGTCTGTCCCAAGTCACAGTCCTGACAGCAGCTTCCAGGTAGCCGCATTCCTCAGTGTCAGGGGCTGATGGCACCCCAGTGTGCAGCGAGCCCTCCAGCTGCCTGGGTTGGGGAAGGAAGATCCCTACGGGGCCCCTCCTACTGCAAGAGATGGGCAGAGTCTAGGGCCCAGCCCAGGGAAACTGAGGCAGGCAGACAGGTGCATAGCACAGGTAGGGCGAGGTGGGCCACAGAGGGCCCTTCCTCCTCCTTGTTGGTAGGCAGAGGCTGGTGACCCAAGCAGGCCAGGCCAGCGCTGGTAGTTGGAGGTGACAGAGCCTGAGTCCTGCCACATTGCACAACTTAAGAGGTGCCCTCACAGCCTGGGGACGGCGACCCTGGAGGCATGCAGTGCTCCGCCCTGATGTCAGGCACCTGGACTGCACCAAAGGCAAGGCTGCCCTGAATCCTGGGAAACTTAAAGGGTGATTCACTGAAAATCAGTCCCTTCCAGAGGCCCCACAAGCCTCAGGGGAGGCCTCACTCTCCCCTCTCCCCTACCCCTCTGCAGCCAGTGAGTTTCCAGGCTTTCAACATTGAATGCAGCTTCCTCGAAGACTTCCTGTTTGGAAGTCATTAGGCCTCAGGATCACAAATGAAACCGAGGAGGAAGGAACTTTTTAAAGTTAAGTGATATCTGGCCGGGCATCATGGCACACACCTATAATCCCAACACTTTGGGAGGCCGAGGCAGATGGATCACCTGAGGTTGGGAGTTCGAGGCCAGCGTGGCCAACATGAGGAAACCCTGTCTCTACTAACACTACAAAAATTAGCTGGGTGTGGTGGCGAACGCCAGTAATCCCAGCTACTCAGGAGGCTGAGGCAGGAGAATTGCTTGAACCCTAGAGGTGGATGTTGCAGTGAGCCAAGATCACGTCACTGCACTCCAGCCTGAGTGACAGAGCAAGACTCCATCTCAAAAAATGATAATAATGAAAATAAATTAATTAATCAATTAAGTTAAATGATTTCTATTGCCAATAAAGCTCCTCAGTGAGAGTCCTGATGAGACCTCACCCCTAGTCTCCAGGCAAGTGTCAGCAAGTCAGGGGCCACTGTGGAAGTCATTGCTCATTGAGGCTGGCACAATCCATGATTGGGGGGAGGAGGGCATGGGGAGAGGAGAAGGATGGGGGGTGAGCTGGGGTGGATGGGCAGCCATGGGGCTTGGCTCTGGGAGGCAAAGGGGCAAGAAAGAGGGCAGGAGTCGGCTGGGTGTGGTGGCTCATGCCTGTAATCCCAGCACTTTGGGAGGCTGAGGCAGGCAAATCACTTGAGGTCAGGAGTTCAAGACCAGCCTAACCAACATGGTGAAACCTCATCTCTACTAAAAATACAAAAAATAGCCGAGCACGGTGGCGCGTGCTACCATGCTCAGCTATTTGGGAGGCAGAGGCAGGAGAATTGTTTGAACCCGGGAGGCAGAGGTTGCAGTGAGCCGAGATCACATCACTACACTGCAGTCTGGGCAACAGAGCAAGACTCTGTCTCAGCAAAAACAGAGGTCAGGACAGGCACTCAGGGGCCACATTGAGATGAGCTGTGTCTCAGAGCTCACGTGGAGCAGAGCAGGGAGGCGCAGGGAGGCGTCCGGAAAGGCGGTACAGCGTCAACCTTCAAATCCCAAAATGGGTGGGGAAGAGTCACCATGAACGGAAGGCCACGAGGAGCAGAGGATGAGGGGCTTGCTGCCAGTAGCTGCTGTGCCTAGAAGGGGCTGCTGCTGTTGCTCCTGTGACTGTCGCCAGTCACGTTCCTTTTCCCCAGAGGGTAGTGCCTCCTGTGCACCCGGCCCCGATGCCCACCTGCAGCCCAGCATGGCATCCCAGGGCACAGCAGGAGGCCCAAGGCAGAGGCCCTGAGATCAGTCCATTCTGTGCAGACAGGAGCATCTCTAGAGACCTGTCTCTGCTCGCTGTGTCTCCGGAGGCTGCTCCCGGAACTGCACCCAGAAGCTGTGATGGACAAGGCAACCATCCATATTCTTTCCCCAAACTCCCAGCAGATCCATGGGGACCAGTGACCCATTAACTCGCTTCCCTGGGGTCAGGGGCACCCACAGCAGAACAGGAAGGCAAGAAGCTGTCCTTAACCACCTGCTTAGTGCCAGGTGTTTTCATAAGCCTCTCTGCCTCCCAACAAGCTCCTGAGGTGGGTGCCATTGGCACACCCATTTTCCAGATGAGG
>NW_022446511.1:0-2403 GCF_009761245.1 Sapajus apella | reverse complement strand
CATTTTCAACTCTCAGGAATGCACTCAGCCAGTACCACGTTGTCCTCGTGGACAGGCGCTCCTTCTAAATCCCAGCCATCCAAAATTGATAGTCAGTCGCCCCGGTTCCTGCCGGCCAGCCTGGAGCACATAATCACAGGATCCCCTCATGGCTCACGATGCCTTTTCTTTAAAAAACTACTCTTCCAGTGACATGGCCTTAAACGATGTCGTCCCCCAATGTACAGTACTTCTCAATGCCAAGGTTGTAACTGGTGCCCATTTCATCCTTATAGGTGCTGGTGACGATCCTCAACCAGCCTCTCTCACCCCAGGGTTAACCCCACGAGTTCCGGACAATCCAGTATTCAGTCCCATCGCTGACACCCCACCCAGCCACGGAAACGACATGGTTTATGAAGGTGGTGCCCTGGTATTGGGCATAGACGCCTCCGGTGTAGCTAGCCAACCTTTCTGTTGCCATTATTCCACAGCTGATGGGACCATTTGCGTAGATTTCTGTCATCACCTTCTCCCTCCCAGAGACAGGGCCGTAGTCTCCCAGTCTCCAGAGGGTGTGGCTCCGGATGGCATGGCACTCTGAATTCACTGCATGTCCCACATTGGTTAAACTTGTCACACTCCTGGTCCTTGGCCTGGTAGTTGTTGCAGGTCTCATCGGGTATGCCGTGCCGGTGGGGTACTCCCACACAGGCAGGTCGTTGCCCCCTTCACCAGAGCCAGCGTCACCGCAGTCGATGAAGTGCTGCACAGACAGGAGGGTGGAGGGCCATGCGCCCTTCCTCTTGATGTTGATCCGATCCGCCATGGCGCTGGTGCTGCCGTGGACCCAGCAGGAGCCGCAGTCCTGGGGATGTGCTGGCTCCTGGTGGTGCTGGCATAGTTGACACCACCCACACTGCGCCAGTCCCAGCTCTTGGGCAGATCCGCTGGCGACAGGTACACATGAGGCCGGGGGTATGTGCTGCGCCCCGCGGAGCCAGCGGGTCCCGGCGCAGGGGCCGGTGGCAGGTCTGGCCCGGGCGGAAGCAGAGGCCGCCCCGCGCGGCGCCCGCCGGCAGCACCAGCAGCAGCAGCGGCCGCCAGCCCCGCCCGCGCCCCGCCATGGCCCCGCGCCGGCTCTCGGGTCCTGCTCTGGACCCCGCTCTGGGTCCCAGATCCCGCTCCGGCTCCCGCCTTGGATCCCGCCCCGCACCAGCCGACCCCGCCCTATTATCATTATTTTTTAATTTTCGAAACAGAGTCTTGCTCAGTCACCCAGGCTGTACTGCAGTGGCGTGATCTTGGCTCCTGGCAACCTCTGCCTCCCAGGTTAAAGCAATTCTACTGCTTCAGTCTCCTGAGTAGCTGGGACTACAGGAGCATGCCATGACGCCAGGCTGATTTTTTGTATTTTTAGTAGAGACGAGGTTTAACCATATTAGCCAAGCTGGTCTTGAAATTCCAACTTTGAGTAATCCACCCACCGCAGCCTCCCAAATTGCTGGGATTACAGGCATGAGCCACTGCACCCAGCCAAAAATCTTTTACTTTAAATGATAAGATGTAGCTACTATTTTATTAAATATTTACTATTTGACTTTTCTGAATTTTTTTTCTTTTTTGATAAAGACGCGGTTTCACCATGATGGCCAGGCTGGTCTTGAACTTCTGACCTCAGGTGATCCACCCACCTCGGCCTCCCAGAGTCCTAGGATTACGGGCATGAGCCACCGTGCCCAGCCAACTTTTCTGAACTTTTAGTTTATTCCACTCACCATAAAAGGTACACTCTTTTGGCCAGGCTCAGCGGCTCACGCCTGCAAGCCCAGCACTTTGGGAGGCCAAGGTGGGTGGATCACCTGAGGTCAGGAGTTCGAGACCAGCCTGGCCATTATGGTGAAACCCCATCTTTAAAAAAAAAAAAAAAAGATACACTCTTTTTTTTTTGAAATGGAGTTTCGCTCTTGTTGCCCAGGCTGGAGTGCAATGGTGCGATCTCAGCTCACTGAAACCTCCACCTCCCGAGTTTAAGTGATTCTCTTGCCTCAGCCTCCTGAGTAGCTGGGATTACAGGTATGTGCCACCATACCTGACTAACTTTGTGTTTTTAGTAGAGATGGGGTTTCTCCATTTTGGTCCGGCTGGTCTTGATTTACCATGACTTATTGTAAAGAACATAAAAGATTTCAGATTGTCCTGGTTAAGTTTATTAGAATGCCTTATTTTATTTTTTGAGACAGGGTCTCTGTCAACCAGGTTGGAATGCAGTGGCACGATCATAGCTCTCTGCAGGCTTGAATTCCTGGTTTCAAGGGATCCTCTCACTTCAACCTCCCAAGTAGCTACGACTACAGGAATGTGCCACCAGGTCCATCTAATTTAAAAGAAAAAAATTTAATAGGGGTGGGGTCTCACTGTGTT
>NW_022446510.1:0-2403 GCF_009761245.1 Sapajus apella | reverse complement strand
GGTGTCCACCAGGTCCTAGAACACTGCACAGTGGCAGAGGGTCTCAGGATCGCGTAAGTGGACACCACCCAGCTGCCTTCCAGGCTGCTGACACTGTGGGCATCTGATTTCTCCCTCCAGTAAACTGATCCCAAGGCCTGTTCTGGCTCCTCCAACCAGCTGGAATGCCCACTGGGTCCTGCCTGCTGGGCCTGCCCTGTTGTGCCTCCTTGGGTGGATGGGAGCCTCCCTGGAAGATGCCCTCGTTCCCGGAGGCCCCCAAGGCCTCGCTGAAGCAAGGACCCCTCAGCAGGAGCAGCAGCTTGGAGGAAGCAGACAGAGAAGGGGGAAGACACACAGCCCAGCTCTGACAGTGACCCGGGTGTGAGGCACATGGTGGTGATGCTCCCAGGAGCCTTTTTCAGCCCAGGAAAGAGCCCTCAAAAGCCAGCCCTCTCCCTACACAGGAGAAGAAACTGAGGCTTGTGGGTAGACAGAAGCAGCCTTGAAAATGGGATTGACTTGGATAGGCTTCTGTCTCCACTTCTTTCATGGCCTTCACATGCCAGGCCCCTGACCAGACTCAGACCCAGCAGATAGACAAGAAGCTGCTGGCCAAGTCAGCAGCCCAAGCCTTTCACACCCACTGTCCCGACACCAGCCATCCTCCATGTTCTGGATGAAAAACCACAAGAGGCTTTATGAAAAGCATCACATCAGGGCAACAAAGTTGGCCTGATGGCAGGGATGTGACCTTTGGACTCGTGAGGAAGTGGTGGTGGGGTCTCGGGTAGGGGTCTCTGCAGGGCAGGACCTGTGATCCAGTCCTCTCAGCCGAGCATCCACCCACAGGTGCGACATTATCCGTGGAGCTGGTCATGGAGAGCGTGGTGGAGAATGAGTTCTGCAGCATCCGGCAGATGTACATGCTGGACCTGCCGGGTGAGGGCTGCAGGCAGGGTCAGGCAGTGAGGAAGCAGCCAGCCCTCACGTGCTCCTGCAGAGTGCTCTCCTCACTGGCCATTCTGCATACATGGCTGCTGGCCAACCAGACTGTGGTGCTGCGCAGGGAGGCGGGGCTGCGCTGCGAGGTGTGCAGACTTAGCATGTGGAGGTGAACAGCAGCAAAGCGGGGCACCAATGGCACGCCCTCCTCACCATGCTCAAGGTGAAGGCTGCTGCCAGCTTGGTGCAAGTGGTGGGCAGATTGTGAGGGGCTTCACTTCACTGAAATATATCACCATTATAGAAGTTTTAGAGTAGCCTGCAAAAGATAAATTTGTGGCACAGCCAGGAGAAAAATACCCTCTGCAGTGAGCAGTTCTGGATATAAACTTGCTGCTGGTTCATAACATCTATGAACCACAGTGTAAAGTTAGATGCAGTTTCTCTTTCTCTCTTTTTTTTTCTAGACAGTGTCTTGCTTTGTTGCCCAGCTGGAGTGCAATGGGGTGATCTTGGCTCACTCCAATCTCCACCTCCCAGAGATTCTCCTGCCTCAGCCTTCTTAGTAGCTGGGATTACAGGCACGCACCACCACGCCGGCTAATTTTTGTATTTTCAGTGTAGACAGGGTTTCACCATGTTGACCAGGCCAGTCTTGAACTCCTGACCTCAGGTGATTTACACACCTTGGCCTCAGTGCTGAGATTACAGGCAGGAGCCACCGCACCTGGCCAATGCAGTTTCTCTTAAAGTAACAATATATTTGTCAGTCAATAACAGTGGGAATGACTCCTGTGACTATTGTCTCTCGTAATCCTTTCAAAAACATTTGCTTCTCCCTCTACAACTTTATGCTCTATGAATTTACACACTGAATAGAGAATTCTTGGCCAAGCAAGGTAGCTCACTCTTGTAATCCTAGCACTTTGGGAGGCCAAGGCAGGCAGAACAGGAGGTCAGGAGTTCGAGACCAGCCTGGCCAACATGTTGAAACCCCGTCTCTACCAAAAATATTAAAAAAAAAAAAAAATTAGCTGGCCGGTGGCAGGAGCAGTGGTGGGTGCCTGTAACTCTGGCTACTCAGAAGGCAGAGGCAGGGGAATCATTTGATCCTGGGAGGCAGAAGTTGCAGTAAGCCAAGATCGCACCACTGTATACCAGCTGGGGCACAGTTCATTACTGCATCTCAGAAACCAAAAACCAAAAAACTGCGGTGAGCTTATCATGATTTTCTTTTCTTTTTCTTTTTTCACGATTTTCACGTACTAACAAACATAATACTATATTAAGATCTACTATGGCCAGGCGTGTTGGCTGACACCTGTAATCTCAGCACTTTGGGAGGCTGAGACAGGTTAATTACAAGGTCAGGAGTTCGAGACCAGCCTGGCCAACATAGTAAAACCTCGTCTCTACTAAAAAAAAAAAAAAAAAAAAAAAAAAAGCTGGGTTTAGTGGAAAGTGCCAAAGTGCCTGTAA
>NW_022446509.1:0-2403 GCF_009761245.1 Sapajus apella | reverse complement strand
CAACGACTTTGTGTGTAAACACTGTGCCTATTTAAAAGAGCAGTGCCTCATAGAAAAATGTCGAAACATCTTCTGTAAACCGAAAGATGTTCCTTTTACACATGTGCATTTGTGAAAGATAAAACTTCTCAAGATCTTGCATCTTTGAATAGCTATATGTTATGATTGTGATTCATTGTGGTTTTTAACGGATCCCATCAACAGACTTGGGTTGTGCAGCACAGTATTTCAGATAACTGCAATTTTAAATCTGGGTGCACACAATTTCCAACAATAGGAGTGTGCACTTATATATTTTCCTTTTTAACCAATTTCTTAATGAATATGATTTATTTGCTCATCACTGTTATAGTCGTATGGCTGTTGCTAGTATACCCAAGTGCTGATGCTTGCAAAAATATGTACTTATGCCTGTTTTATTGGGTAAAGTAGCCGATAGTGTTCTGTCATGTTTTTATGAGTCTCAGGTAAATCCTATATTGAAAAGGTAAATGCATAGCTTTAACATTTTTTAAAATGTCTTTTTCCAGAATTAGCTTCATGATTTTGATCTTTTGGGATTTCAGCATTCAAAATTATGGCATTTGGGGTTGTATCTTGGGGGTTACACTTGGCTTCCATAGGAAATGAAGTTTACATTGAATTTGTTTTTAGAGTAGATGAAAAAGCAGGAGAGGGTGAACTTTATTGTTTTATTTACTTATTTTTAATTAATTATTATTATTATTTAAGACAGAGTCTAGCTTTGTCACCAGGCTGGAGTGTGGGTGGGATCTCAGCTCATTGCAACCTCGGCTGCCCAGATTCAAGCGATTCTCCTGCCCCAGCCTCCTGAGTACCTGGGACTGACTACAGGCCGTCACCACCATGCCCAACTAATTGTTGTATTTTTAGTAGAAATGCGGTTTCACCATGTTGGCTAGGATGGCCTTGATCTCTTGACCTCGTGATCCACCTGTCTCATTCTCCCAAAGTGCTGGGATTACAGGTGTGAGCCACTGCACCCGGTTTCAGTGTTTCATATGTCCTTGGCCTCATTTAATTATTTTAGAAATACTACTTCAATTAATTCTCATGAGAATCCTATGAAGGTTGAAATTATCATCTTTATTTTAGAAGATAATAAAATGAAGCTGATATACTGATTGTGGAGCTTCAAATTCTGAAATATGAGAGAGGCTGTGTATGAATGAATCATTCACTGTAACAAAATATATAAGAATATGAATTCGAGAGTCCAGTGGGTTTAAGTTTGGACCTTGCCTTTGGCACATACAGCCGTGGGACGCTGAACATGTCACTTCCGTTTTCTGAGCCTCAAGCTTCCTCAGCTTTATTGCTCAGTTTTTTGCCAGCATTAAATTATAGAGGAACGCACTTGTTCTGTTACACGCTGTACAGTAAGCTTGCTTCCGTTCACTTATGCAACAAATGTTTAAACAATTTTTATTGCATCACAATTTTTATTATTTAAAAAATGATTTGCATATGTTGAGCTAGCCTTGCATCCCAGGAATGAAGACAACCTGATCTTGGTAGAGAAGATTTTTGATGTGTTTCTGGATTCTGTTTGCCAATATTTTATTGAGAATTTTTGTTCTCAATAAAATTTGTGTTCTTTCTGATGAATCAATGTTCATCAGCGATATTGGCCTGACACTTTTTGTTGTTGTATTTCCGCCAATTTTTGGTATCAGGATGATGCTGGCCTCATAGAATGAGCTAGGCAGGAGTCCCTCCTTTTCAATTGTTTGGAATAGTTTCAGAAGAAATGGTACCAGCTCCACTTTGTGCCTCTTGTAGAATTCAGCTGTAAGTCCAACTGGTCCTGGGCTTTTTTTGCTGCGAGGCTATTTATCACTGTCTCAATTTCAGAACTTGTTCTGGTCCATTCAGGAAATCAACTTCTTCCCGGTTCAGTCTTGGGAGGGTGTATGTGACTAGGAATTTATCCATTTCTCCTAGATTTTCTACTTTATTTGTATAGAGGTGTTAGTAGTATTCTCTGATGATTGTATTTCTGAGGAGTCAGTAGTAATATCTCCTTTATCATTTCAAATTGTGTCTATTTGATTCTTCTCTCTTTTGTCTGGCTAGCCATTTATCTATTATTTTTTCTTTTTTGAAAAAAGTTCCTGGATTCATTGATTTATTTGTAGGCTTTTTTATGGCTCTATCTCCTTCGGTTTCACTCTGTATCTTGGTTTAAAAATTTTTTTGTCATATAAAATTGTACGTGAATGTGGAAATACTCAAAGATAAAAATCTGGAAAATATAAAATGTATAAAACTTATATGTTCAGTTTAAACGATAATAACCAAATGAACACCTGTGCCCAGCGTCTGGGTTATAGGTGCACTGTCAGCCCCTCTGAAGCCCAGGTGCCCGCCCTGACCACATCC
>NW_022446508.1:0-2403 GCF_009761245.1 Sapajus apella | reverse complement strand
AAAAAAAAAAAAAAAAAAAAAAGAAAAAGAAAAAGAAATTATCTGACCTATGTTGTTTGATAGTAGGTCACAAAAGTCTCATTCCAGAGAGGGTCTTGCCCCATACTCAGAAGGAAGGAATGCTGCACAGAGAAGCCAAGAAGAATCTATACACATAGCCCTTGCTGCATTTCCCCACTCAGCCTGTTAGCACTGGACTTTGTCCAATCACAGTTCTACACGACGGCTCATACCTTTCTGAACCTATGCGTAACAATGGACAGCTTCCCTGTGTCTTTGGGGTCTTCATTCGGAAGGCTTCTCCGTCACACAGAATAGTGATCAAATAAGCTTGTATGCTTTTTGGCCTGTTAGTCTGCCTTTTGTCAGTGATTCTCAGTGAACCTTCAGATGGCAAAGAGAACGTTTTCTCTCAGCCCCTGCAGCTCTAGGAAAGGCTTCAGGCTGCATTGCTTCCACAAGGCTACCCTCTGTAGGTGCTTTGAGTGGGCTGTGACCTGCATCGGGCCACTCCATTCTCGGGGTACACGCCCTATATCCTGAACACTGATGTCTCTCCTTGCCATCTCCACAGGACAGGCCCATGCTGAAGATGCCTTGGAGGCCCCCGGTACCACATTTTGGGGCTCACATCCCAGTGTCAGAGGCATTTGAACCAGAGCACCTCCATCTTGAATAGGAGCTGGGTAAAATGAGGCTGAAACCTATGGGCTTGCATTCCAGACAGTTACAGATGAGATAGGACATCGGTACAAGATACAGGTCATAAAGACCTTGTTGATAAAACACTTTGCAGTAAAAAAAACCGGCCAAAATCCACCAAAACCAAGGTGGCAACAAGAGTGACATCTGGTTGTCCTCACGGCTGCACTCCCACCGGTGCCACGACACCTTACATATGCCATGGCAACGCCAGGAAGTTACCCTGCGTGGTCTAAAAAGGGGAGGCATGAACAATCCACCCCTTGTTTAGCATATTGTCAAAAAAAACCCATAGAAATGGGCAACCAGCAGCCCTCGGGGCTGCTCTGCCTCTGCCGTAGCCATTCTTCATTCCTTTACTTTCTTTATAAACTTGCTTTCACTTTACGGACTTGCCCTGAATTCTTTCTTGGGCAAGACCCAAGAACTCTCTTGAGGTCTGGATCGGGACCTCTTTCTGGTAACACCTGGGTTGAGTGTGGACCCCAGCCAACACAAAGCTCTCTCCTCTCCCCACCTGCCACCAACAGGCCCCTCCATTTCTGCTCTTCGGCGAAGCTGCTCCTCTCCCAGCCTCATCAGGGCACCCTCACCTTCATCAGATCTTTTTATTATGAGTGGCCAGGCAGCCCAGCTCCTCCACAGCTGGCAGCACCGGGCACACGCCCTCCTCACTGCCCAAGAGGAAGAGGAAGATCAGCTCCGCAGCAGCCGCTGCCAAGGAAGAGCCCAGGAGGAAGCTGGCACAGTCGTCAGCTAACCTGCTCCTGCAAAAGCGTAAACTAAGCTGAAAAAGGCAGCAGAGAAGGATAAAGCTTCAGACGAAAACGTGCAAACAAAAGGGGAAAGGGGAGCTGTTGAGAAATGTTAAGTTGCTGGGAAATGCTAAGTGCGTGAATATTGAGAAGTGCTGGGTGTTTGATAAAATATATTCTTTGGACGGCAAAGAAAACCTAGCCATGCCCCCCACCCCCCGGCCCAAGTAGAAAACTGCTTGGGGCTTTCCAAAGTGGCAGGACAATGTATAAATATCATACAGCTGTTAAAACAATTCTTTACCATAGCTGACCCCGCCCAGTGGTTCCCTCGTGGACAATACTTCTTAGGTTCTTTGTGATCAGTGGTAAGTAGGCAGCAGCTGCCTGCTTGGCGTGTTTTGTTTTCTGAGAAAATACGGAACACCTGTTTGTTAAGAGGGATCACCTGTTGAGGAAGCAGAACTGCGTGGCTCAGCGTCTGCTCGGGTCCTTAGCCCGGAATGCTGTCCGTCTCTGGGGCTCTCAGCTCGGAAGGCCGCTGGTCCCCAGATAATCCCACTTTGCTGTTCTGTCTGGGTGTCCGCCTCTCAGTTCCTCCAGCGCCGCCTCTGTGGGGGTCTCTACGGCAGAGCTGGTATTTGGTAGAAGCACCGGGAAAACAAGACTAAGTGGCTAGCCAGGAGACTAAGGAAGATCTACCTGCAGAAAATGGAGAAACTAAAATCGCCCTCTGATGAAGCCAGAGAGAAAGAAGCCAGGTTTGATTAAATCACATACCGTGTCTTATCAGTAGTCCTGTCTCCCTTCCTGTACAATTGAGAGAAATATTTTTATCAGCTATTTTATAAATGGAAGTTTAAAAAATAATAGTAGCCCTAGAAACACGGCCTTAAATTTTTTTTTTTTGAAACAGGCTGTGGCTCTGATGCCCAGGCTGGAGTGC
>NW_022446507.1:0-2403 GCF_009761245.1 Sapajus apella | reverse complement strand
CAAGATGGCGCCATTGCACACCACACTGGGCGACAGGGCGAGACTCCATCTCGAAAAAAAAAAAAAGAGTCTTGTCCAATCATCACAAAGAGAGAAAGAGGCAGAGTTGGGATGTAGCACTTTTTCTTCCTTCTTCTAATTCAGGCCTAGTTTGGGCAAATGTCAGCCTGTCAGTGTCTGTCCCAAGTCACAGTCCTGACAGCAGCTTCCAGGTAGCCGCATTCCTCAGTGTCAGGGGCTGATGGCACCCCAGTGTGCAGCGAGCCCTCCAGCTGCCTGGGTTGGGGAAGGAAGATCCCTACGGGGCCCCTCCTACTGCAAGAGATGGGCAGAGTCTAGGGCCCAGCCCAGGGAAACTGAGGTAGGCAGACGGGTGCATAGCACAGGTAGGGCGAGGTGGGCCACGGAGGGCCCTTCCTCCTCCTTGTTGGTAGGCAGAGGCTGGTGACCCAAGCAGGCCAGGCCAGAGCTGGTAGTTGGAGGTGACAGAGCCTGAGTCCTGCCACATTGCACAACTTAAGAGGTGCCCTCACAGCCTGGGGACGGCGACCCTGGAGGCATGCAGTGCTCCGCCCTGATGTCAGGCACCTGGACTGCACCAAAGGCAAGGCTGCACTGAATCCTGGGAAACTTAAAGGGTGATTCACTGAAAATCAGTCCCTTCCAGAGGCCCCACAAGCCTCAGGGGAGGCCTCGCTCTCCCCTCTCCCCTGCCCCTCTGCAGCCAGTGAGTTTCCAGGCTTTCAACATTGAATGCAGCTTCCTCAAAGACTTCCTGTTTGGAAGTCATTAGGCCTCAGGATCACAAATGAAACCGAGGAGGAAGGAACTTTTTAAAGTTAAGTGATTTCTGGCCGGGCATCGTGGCACACACCTATAATCCCAACACTTTGGGAGGCCAAGGCAGATGGATCACCTGAGGTTGGGAGTTCGAGGCCAGCCTGGCCAACATGAGGAAACCCTGTCTCTACTAACACTACAAAAATTAGCTGGGTGTGGTGGCGAACGCCAGTAATCCCAGCTACTCAGGAGGCTGAGGCAGGAGAATTGCTTGAACCCTAGAGGTGGATGTTGCAGTGAGCCAAGATCACGTCACTGCACTCCAGCCTGAGTGACAGAGCAAGACTCCATCTCAAAAAATGATAATAATGAAAATAAATTAATTAATCAATTAAGTTAAATGATTTCTATTGCCAATAAAGCTCCTCAGTGAGAGTCCTGATGAGACCTCACCCCTAGTCTCCAGGCAAGTGTCAGCAAGTCAGGGGCCACTGTGGAAGTCATTGCTCATTGAGGCTGGCACAATCCATGATTGGGGGGAGGAGGGCATGGGGAGAGGAGAAGGATGGGGGGTGAGCTGGGGTGGATGGGCAGCCATGGGGCTTGGCTCTGGGAGGCAAAGGGGCAAGAAAGAGGGCAGGAGTCGGCTGGGTGTGGTGGCTCATGCCTGTAATCCCAGCACTTTGGGAGGCTGAGGCAGGCAAATCACTTGAGGTCAGGAGTTCAAGACCAGCCTAACCAACATGGTGAAACCTCATCTCTACTAAAAATACAAAAAATAGCCGAGCACGGTGGCGCGTGCTACCATGCTCAGCTATTTGGGAGGCAGAGGCAGGAGAATTGTTTGAACCCGGGAGGCAGAGGTTGCAGTGAGCCGAGATCACATCACTACACTCCAGCCTGGGCAACAGAGCAAGACTCTGTCTCAACAAAAACAGAGGTCAGGACAGGCACTCAGGGGCCACATTGAGATGAGCTGTGTCTCAGAGCTCACGTGGAGCAGAGCAGGGAGGCGCAGGGAGGCGTCCGGAAAGGCGGTACAGCGTCAACCTTCAAATCCCAAAATGGGTGGGGAAGAGTCACCATGAACGGAAGGCCACGAGGAGCAGAGGATGAGGGGCTTGCTGCCAGTAGCTGCTGTGCCTAGAAGGGGCTGCTGCTGTTGCTCCTGTGACTGTCGCCAGTCACGTTCCTTTTCCCCAGAGGGTAGTGCCTCCTGTGCACCCAGCCCCGATGCCCACCTGCAGCCCAGCATGGCATCCCAGGGCACAGCAGGAGGCCCAAGGCAGAGGCCCTGAGATCAGTCCATTCTGTGCAGACAGGAGCATCTCTAGAGACCTGTCTCTGCTCGCTGTGTCTCCGGAGGCTGCTCCCGGAACTGCACCCAGAAGCTGTGATGGACAAGGCAACCATCCATATTCTCTCCCCAAACCCCCAGCAGATCCATGGGGACCAGTGACCCATTAACTCACTTCCCTGGGGTCAGGGGCACCCACAGCAAAACAGGAAGGCAAGAAGCTGTCCTTAACCACCTGCTTAGTGCCAGGTGTTTTCATAAGCCTCTCTGCCTCCCAAAAAGCTCCTGAGGTGGGTGCCATTGGCACACCCATTTTCCAGATGAGG
>NW_022446506.1:0-2404 GCF_009761245.1 Sapajus apella | reverse complement strand
TAAACCCTATAGTCCCATTCACTCAGGAATATCCAAACGCATGTTTTTGCAGAAACGTGTTTCTAACTCGAAGAATGTAAACATAGATGCAACTTCCCAAGGTGAACGAATACACAGTGGAGCAGTTTGAAAGAGACGTTTCTCGTATGATTTAGATGCGATATTAAAGCTAATTATTAAGAGTCTGTATATGGTTGGAAATATCACTTTCCAGATTCTCCAAAGAAACCGTTAGTGAACTGCTAAATTCACACAATTGGTTAACTCTGTAAGTTTAATATACACCTTGACAATCATTCTGCTACATAGCTCCGTTTTTGTTTTAGAGACAGATATTTCTCATTAAACCCTATACTCCCATTCACTCAGGAAGATACAAACGCAGCTCTTTGGAGAAACCTGTTTCTAACTCAAAGAATCTAAACATAGATGCCACTTCCGAAGGTGAACGAACACACAGTGGAGCACTTAGAAAGAGACGTTTCTCGTATGATTTAGATGCGATCTTAAAGCTAATTATTAAGAGTCTGTAAATGGCTGGAAATATCTCTTTCCAGATTGTCCAAAGAAAGGGTGAGTGAACTGCTACATTCACACAATTGTTTAACTCTGTAAGTTTAATATACACTTTGACAATCATTCTGCTACATAGCACCGTTTTTGTTTTAGAGCCAGATATTTCTCATTAAACCCTATACTCCCATTCACTCAGGAATATCCAAACGCAGCTTTTTCGAGGAACGTGTTTCTAACTCGCAGGATCTAAACATAAATGCAACTTCCGAAGTTGAATGCACACACAGTCGAGCAGTTTGAAAGAGACGTTTCTCCAATGATTTAGATGCGATCTTAAATCTAATTATTAAGAGTCTGTATATGGCTGGAAATATCTCTTTCCAGATTCTCCAAAGAAAGGGTGAGTGAACTGCTACATTCACACAACTGCTTAACTCTGTAAGTTTAGTATACACCTTGACAATGATTCTGCTACATAGCCTCGTTTCTGTTTTAGAGCCAGATATTTCTCATTAAAACCTATACTCCCATTCACTCAGGAATATCTATACGCAGCTTTTTGGAGATACGTGTTTCTAACTCGCAGAATGTAAACATAGATGCACCTTCCGAAGGTGAACGAACACACAGTGGAGCAGTTTGAAAGAGACGATTCTCCTATGATTAAATTGCGATCTTAAAGCTAATTCTTAAGAGTCTGTATATGGCTGGAAATATCTCTTTCCAGATTCTCCAAAGAAAGGGTTACTGAACTGCTACATTCACAAAATTGTTTAACTCTGTAAGTTTAACATACACCTTGACAATGATATGGCTACATAGCTCCGTTTTTGTTTCAGAGCCACATATTTCTCATTAAACCCTATAGTCCCATTCACTCAGGAATATACAAACGCATGTTTTTGCAGAAACGTGTTTCTAACTCGCAGAATGTAAACATAGGTGCAACTTCCCAAGGTGAACGAACACACAGCGGAGCAGTTTGAAAGAGACGTTTCTCGTATGATTTAGATGTGATCTTAAAGATAACTCATAAGAGTCTGTATATGGCTGGAAATATCTCTTTCCAGATTCTCCAAAGAAAGTGTTAGTGAACTGCTACATTCACACAACTGGTTAACTCTGTAAGTTTAATATACTCCTTGACAATGATTCTGCTACATAGCTCCGTTTTGTTTTAGAGCCAGATATTTCTCATTAAACAATATACTCCCATTCACTAAGGAATATCTATGCGCAGGTTTTTGGAGATACGTGTTTCTAACTCGCAGAATGTAAACATAGATGCAACTTCCGAAGGTGAACGAACACAGAGTGGAGCAGTTTTAAAGAGACGTTTCTCCTATGATTAAGTTGCGATCATATAGCTAATGCTTAAGAGTGTCTATATGGCTGGAATTGTGTCTTTCCAGATTCTCCAAAGAAAGGGTTATTGAACTGCTACAAACACACAATTGTTTAACTCTGTAAGTTTAATATACACCTTGACAATCATTCTGCTACATAGCTCCGTTTTTGTTTTAGACACAGATATTTCTCATTATACCCTATACTCCCATTCACTCAGGAATATCCAAACGCAGCTTTTTAGAGAAACGTGTTTCTCTCTCGCAGGATCTAAACATAGATGCAACTTCCGAAGCTGAACGAACACACAGTGGAGAAGTTTGAAAGAGACGTTTCTCCTAGGATTTAAATGCGATCTTAAATCTAATTATTAAGAGTCTGTATATGGCTGGAAATATCTCTTTAAAGATTCTCCAAAGAAAGGGTTAGTGAACTGCTACATTCACAAAATTGTTTAACTCTGTAAGTTTAATATACACCTTGACAATGATACGGCTACATAGCTCCGTTTTTGTTTTAGAGCCACATATTTCTTATTAAA
>NW_022446505.1:963-2404 GCF_009761245.1 Sapajus apella | reverse complement strand
TGTACACACCTGTAATTCCAGCTACTGGAGAGGCTGAGGTGGGAGATCACTTGAACCCGAGAGGTAGAGATTGCAGTGAACCAAGATTGCACCACTGCACACCAGCCTGGGTGACAGAGCAAGACTGTCTCAAAAGCAAACATATATACACACACACACACACACACACACACACATATACATATATGTATATATATATATAAAGTCAAATGTTACATACTATATGATTGCATTTATGTAACATTGAAATAACAAGACTGCAGAGATGGAGAACAGATTTAGTGGTTACTAGGAGCTCAGAATGGGAGGTGAGGGGTGGTGTGGTTGTAAAGTGGTAGCATGAGGGCGCTGTGTAGGGATGGAACAGTTCTCTATCTCAGGTGTGATTATACAAAGCTGCAAATGTGATAAAATTTCACCCAACCACACACACACACATACTGCATACAAATCCTAGAATTCTCAAGTCCCATTTTGCATACAAAACTGTTGAAACCTGAATAAACTTGGGATTGTATCAATGTCGGTTTCCTGATGGTGACGGTGTACTAAAGCCACATAAGTTATAATATTGGAGGACTTTATGCAAGCATACTTGGGATCTCCCTGTGTACTTTTTTTTTTGCAAATTCCTGTGGTTTGTAGTTATAGTAGTTTTAACATAAAAAGTTGGTCAGTCATCGTGGCTCACACGTGTAACTGCAGCACTTTGGGGAGCTGAGGCAGGTTGATATCCTGAGGTCAGGAGACCAGCCTGGCCAGCATGGTGAAACCCCGTCTCTGCCAAAAATGCAAAAATTAGCTGGGCATGGTGGGGTGTGCAACTGTAGTTTCAGCCACCTGGGAGGCTGAGGCATGAAAATTGCTTTGAACCTGGGATGCAGAGGTTGCAGTGAGCTGAGATCGCACCACTGCACTCCAGCCTGGGCAACAGAGCAAAACTCTGTTGTAAAATGTAAAGGAAAAAAGCAATGCAAAACCAAAAAACAAAAAACAAACAAACAAAAAAAACCAAAAATAACCCTACAAACAAAAAGAGCAATGCATTTAGAGTACTTGATAGAAACTAAGCAAGAGGAAGAAAATGTAAATTGTCTATAATGTTCATACCCAAGACAACAATCCTTGGAATAGTTTCTCACTGTGTGTATAGACTTGAAACTTTTTAAATGCCATTTTATGTTTTAGGCTGGGTGTGGTGGCTTATGCCTGTAATTCCAGCAGTTTGGGAGACAAAGGTGGGTGGATCACAAGGTCAAGAGATTGAGCCTATCCTGGTCAATGTGGTGAAATCCCTTCTGTATTAAAAATACAAAAATTAGCTGGGTGTGGTGGCGTGTACCTATACTCCCAGCTACTACTAAGGAGGCTGAGGCAGGAGAATCGCTTGAATTCAAGAGGTGGAGGTTGCAGTGAGCCAAGGTCATGCCACTGCACTCCA
>NW_022446505.1:0-863 GCF_009761245.1 Sapajus apella | reverse complement strand
TTTAATTAAAATTTTTTTTCTTTTTCTCCTCAGAAAGGATAAAAATGTTATTGATTAGTAAGACTGCAGTTTTATGTTGATATTTTGAAAGTTTTAGGGTGGCGCTTGTTTGCTCCTGTAACATTATACAAGCACATTCAGTACTGTCAGAAGTAATCGCATTATGCAATAACGTGACTGCCTTATGCATATATCAGCATTAGTACATATTGTAAAGTTTTATTTTTTACCAAAAAGTTTACAACTACCAAGTATTCACATTCCTTAACATTATTACAGAATTAATTTAGAAATTTTCTACTTTTAAAACTTATAGATAGGTGTAATTAAATTCTTAGATAGCATTAATGTACTATTTTTAAAACACACAGAAAACATTCTTTATCATTTGCAAAACATGCTTTATCATGTACTCATCTTTGTGAATCAGGTTTTACTTGATACCATGTAATCAAAACAAATTTGATATAAGACTGCCTAATTATCCATGATTTAAAGTTTGTGTTCATCGGAAGAATTGTCTTGTTCTCATTATACACATTCTACATTAGAGTTTCTTTCTTTCTTTCTTTCTTCTTTTTTTTTTTTTTGAGAGGGAATCTCACTCTGTCACCCAGGCTACAATGCAGTGGCACAATCTCAGCTCACTGCCACCTCCTCCAAGCTTCAAGCGATTCTCCTGCCTCAGCCTCCTGAGTAGGTGGGACTACAGGCATGTATAACCATGCCTGTCTAATTGTGTGTGTGTATTTTTAGTAGAGACATGGTTTCACCATGTTGTTCAGGCTGGTCTCGAACTCTTGACCTCAAATGATCCTCCCACCTCAGCCTCCCAAAGTGCTGTGATTACAGGCATGAGCCAC
>NW_022446504.1:2093-2407 GCF_009761245.1 Sapajus apella | reverse complement strand
GGCCCTGGCGTGTGTCCAACTTCTTGGGCTCCAATCTGTTCGCAAACTACACAAAGCAGGTTTCTTAATCACTCTGTGCAAGCAGTCACATAATTAGTAAAGTAAGAAAGATGGCTACAACACTTTTTGCCTGGGATGCTGTGTGGCTTGACTGTATGCAAAATCTTTTAGAACACTGTCTGGTGCAAAGGCACCATCAGTGTTAGCTGTTATTATCAGGTTTCAGCTTCCAATGTCAAGAAAGACAAATGAGTGAATGGGCCCCACGGAGACAATTGAGGATTGCTGGAACAGCAGGACATTGGGCTGCATGT
>NW_022446504.1:0-1993 GCF_009761245.1 Sapajus apella | reverse complement strand
TGCCTTTGCACCAGACAGTGTTAGCTGTTATTATCAGGTTTCAGCTTCCAATGTCAAGAAAGACAAATGAGTGAATGGGCCCCACGGAGACAATTGAGGATTGCTGGAACAGCAGGACATTGGGCTGCATGTGTTTGGATCAGGGGCAGGCATGTTTTATTTCAAAATCAACAAGGAAGCCAGCAAATCCTCACTAAGCCTCCAGGCTTAGGCCTATAGAGTGTAACCATGTCATCTACCCTGTGTTTTGAGGTTTAACCTATAATTTATTACATCAAACCTAAGTATATTGTCACAAGAGATAAGACAGTAAGTCATATTTTATGGATTTCTTTAGTGATTCAGCAAAACATAATTTAGAGGAAATACTTAAAATTGTTACAGCTACTAAGAACCAAATTTCTTGGAAAGTCTCTCTCTATCATTTCTTTCATTTTTGAGGGAAGAATTGTTTTTTTTTTTTTTTTACTCAGAATGTGGTGTTGTCCTAGACAGAGAAACGGCTTGTCATATGTGTTCATCGTTTGTCATATTTGTTAGAGGGCTATGCTGAGTGGAAATCTATCTGTCACTGGTAAGTTCAGCTCATAGGTAGAAGCCAGAATCCATGAAGACACAATGGGCTAAGGTGATTATATGTTATCGGGAGTGATGCCTTGGCTTAGTCTGTACACTTTTTTTCTTCTTTTGAAGCTTCACACTTTCCTGTTTTTGTTTTTTTATCTTTCTAACTTCATTTGAAATGCCACAGTGGAGCATAAAGTGCGTAGGGTGTAAAATGAAAGGGCACGAGGTTGAACTCAAATCTAAGATCTGGTACTGACCTGGGCAAATTATATAATCTTCCCAAACACTGGTGACAAAATCTCTAAAATGGAGGTGATACGTCGTTGTAAGGACTTCTTTAAGAATTAAATGCGTAAGATACATAGTAAGGCCTACAGCTTTGTGTGCATAGGATGAAGTGTCATCGGGAGATTCTTCCTCCTCTGTCTTTAGACTCTGCAGGACCTGCAAGCTGGAACTGTGTCCAGCCCTGTTCGAGTTGCTCAGCAGGATTTGGCTAGGCCCTTTCATGTCAGCAAGTGGATGTCTTTATAGGAATGAATCTATTTCAGGAATGGCAACCATCCCAGGACTCATGGTCATTTTAGTTTAGGCAATAATATGCACGCAGTTTTTGACTGATGATATGCCTTTCAGACAGTGATAGTCTATGTGCAGTTTATAACTTCATGAATATTATTTGCATGTAATTTGATAAGGCACTTACACAGGTTGGAACATATGACTCATACATACCCTGTGATTGATGGCAAGTCAAAATTTTTGTGAATTTCTATGGGTGAAAAATCTAAAGCTCCACCTCAAAATCCCAGGTCTGAAAGAGATCTTTGAGATTTCTAAAGCCATTTAAAAAAATTTGCACACTATAAATTGCAGACTCTGAGGGGTTGGGGAATTACCATCAGAGGCCCTTGCAACACAGGCTGCAAGCATGGTCTGTGGAATAGATAATGCTTTCACAACAAATGCTATGCTTTTTCAAATGTATATAGATGTTTATATGATTAATAAAAGCAAAAAACCACAGATGATATTTTTTTAATATAGAAATCTTGATCAGTGGTTGGTAAATACACTCATATGGTAAATGTTTTCTTCAGGCTGGAAACCAAATATCTTACCTAAGTCTGTCCATTTCCTAAAAGGAAGCTGAAGCTTAGAAAGGCCAAGTGATTTTTGGAGTGGTACAGCTAAACACATGGCAGGGCAGAATTTAAAAATCATGTCTTCACACAATATCCAACTTTCCACAATTATCTTGAATTTTTAAATAAAGTTTTAACTTTGAAGACTGACATGCAGTTGTGAAGTTATATGCAATGATCTTGAGTGCCCTTTACCCAATTTCCCTCAATAGTTAACATTTTCAAAAGATGGTACAATAAAGCAACCAGGACACTGACATTAATTGAATCACTGATGTTTT
>NW_022446503.1:649-2407 GCF_009761245.1 Sapajus apella | reverse complement strand
TTATTTTGATTATTTATTTTTATTTATTTTTGAGATGGAGTCTCACTCTGCCCAGCTAATTTTTGTATTTTTAGTAGAGATAGTTTCATCATGTTGGCCAGGCTGGTCTCAAACTCCTGACCTTAAGTGATCAGCCCAATTCCACCGCCCAAATTGCTGGTATTATAGGTGTGAGCCACCGTGCCTGCCCCCAACTTTAAGTTTATTTTCTTCTTTTTTAAATTTTTTATTTTATTTTATTCCCCTTTAAATGGACAATATAGGCTGTGACCATATAGTGGTTAGTACTCTGCGTTGTGCCCACGGCAACTTCGGTTCACATCTGAGTCATGGCACCAAAAAATAAACATTAAAAAAAAAAAAGGACAATATAGCAGTGTTTCAGTTTGCTATTGCTGCAGTAATACTGTATACAAAGCCACCCCAAACTCAGTGTCTTTTTTTCCCCCTTTAAGATGGAGTTTCGCGCTGTTGCCCAGGCTGGAGTGCAATGGCATGATCTCAGCTCACTGCAGCCTCCACCTCCCAGATTCAAGCCATTCTCCTGTCTCAGCCTCCCAAGTAGCTGGGATTACAGGTGCCTGATACCACACCAGGCTAATTTTTGTATTTTTAGTAGAGACAGGGTTCCACCAAGTTGGCCAGGCTGGTCTGGAACAACTGTCTTCAGGTGATCCACCCGCCTTGGCCTCCCAAAGTGCTCTGGGATTACAGGTGTGAGCCACCATGCCCGACCGAATCACTGGAGGCCAAGAGTCTGAGACCAGCCTGGCCAATGTGGTGAAACCCTATCTCTACTAAAAATACAAGTTAGCTGGGCATGGTGCCACATGCCTGTAGTCCCAGCTATTTGGGAGGTTGAGGCACGAGAATCGCTTGAGCTCGGGTGGCAGGGGTTGTAGTGAGCAAAGATTGCACCATTGCACTCCAGCCTGGATGACAGAGCAAGACTGTCTCAAAAAACAAAAAAACACGAAACACAAAACACAGAACCTTTGCTGAGCTGTTGAGTCTGAGCTCAGCAATTTAGGTTCGACTCAGCTGGGCCATTCTTCTGGTCTCTGCTGGGGTCGAGGTGAAGGTGGTGTTGGCAACCTTAGGTGGCCTTGGTTAGAATGACTAGGGCCTTGCACATAGTCTGGCCCAGGTGTGTTTTTCTCATGGCAACAGTAGAGTAGAAACATGCAAAGTCTCCTGAGTCCTAGGCTCAGAACTGACAGCACTTCCACCTAATTCTGCTGGCCAAAGCAAATCATATGGCTAGAGTCAATGGGTAGGGCACGTGCCCGCTCTATCCTACCGTAGCAGTAGGAGGACACTGAACAGAGTTACATGGCAAAGGGTGTGGCTACAAGGGTGAAGAATTACGGCCATCAATGCAAACATTCTATCACCTAGATTTTTATCGTTGTTTTTTCGAGACGAAGTCTTGCTCTGTTGCCCAGGCTGGAGTGCATCGACATGATCTTGGCTCACTGCAGCCTCCACCTCCCAGATTCAAGTGATTCTCTTGCCTCAGCTCCCTGAGTACCTGGAATTACAGGTGCACCCCACCATACTCAGCGAATTTTTTTTTTTTTTTTGAGATGGAGTCTTGCTCTTTTGCCAGGCTGGAGTACAGTGGCGTGATCCCAGCTCACTGCAACTTCCATTTTCCGGTTTCAAGTGACTCTCCTGCCTCAGCCTCCCTAGTAGCTGGGACTACTGGCACGCACCACCACGCCCAGCTAATTTTTTTGTATTTTTACTAGAGACGGG
>NW_022446503.1:0-549 GCF_009761245.1 Sapajus apella | reverse complement strand
ATTTTTAGTAGAGACGGGGTTTCACCATGTTGGCCAGGATGGTCTGGATCTCTTGACCTCGTGATCTGCCTGCCTCGGCCTCCCAAAGTGCTGGGATTACAGGCATGAGCCACCGTGCCCGGCCCTATGATCTATGTTTAAATCCTAGCCACTTACTAGCTGTGTAACCTTGGAAAAGTAGGTCAACTCCTCTGTGCCTCAGTTTCCTCCTCTGTAAAATAGGTGTAATAATGGCCAGCCATTAGGGAATTAAATTTGTGGAAATAACAAGAGAATGTAGATGAAGTACTGCCCACAGTGCAAGTGTTCAGTATCTGCTCATTATTGTTATTACTGCGTTACAGAACTCTATTGTTCTAATAACAACAGTGACAATTTGCTGAGCCCTTAATATGTGCCAGGGGCTAAGCCATGTGTTTTACCACATCCTTTGAAGTGATGAGGGTGAATATTATTATTATTAAGAAATAGGTCTCAAAAAACAAAAAAAAAGTTAAAAATAAATAAATAAATAAAGGCCGGGTGCAGTGGTTCATGCCTGTAATTCCA
>NW_022446502.1:0-2407 GCF_009761245.1 Sapajus apella | reverse complement strand
ATAAAGACAACATTACACATGATTATCTTGATGCAGTGACTGACTTCCTCATTTTTGATGAGGAACGAAGAAAAAGTATTTGTAACAGGTTCCCATCTAGCTGTTAGGGAACCAGAAGTCTAAGTGTTACCCTGAACAAAACTGCTCTTCAGCGTGGTTGTGTTTTTCTCATTACTATCATTGTTGACAGCTATAGCATGATAATGCCAAGTAAGACTTATGTATTTAAATGAAGTAATACAAGAAAAATGATGAGTTATATAGTTTGCATTTTGCAAACACAAATCTATTTGATATGTATGTGCTAGCCTCATCAAGATTTCAAAAGAGTAAAGCGTAGTTTAAAGATTAACACCTACAACACATTTTCACTTGCTATCTCAGAAACAATCCTATGATACAGATATTATCATCCCCATGTTCCAATAAGTTGATTGAAACTTAGTTGTTGAGTGATTTGCCAATTTTACAGCTAGTCATCAGTGCAATCAGATTTTGAACCCAGGACTTGAGATGCTCAATCCAATGTTCTTTCCACTACACCATGTTGTGTCCTTGCAAAACACTTGATAATCATTTTGTCTGAAAGGTAATACTGAGAAAAGCTCCATATATGACTCAATATATGACTTTGGGGTACCAGTGCCGATTTCTAACTTATGAAGTTCATTGAGAGATAAGGAAGCAGCCAGGAGGGCAGCAGTAAATCCCTAAATGCCGTTCAAGAGAAAACACCCGGAGCAATTAATTTTAGCCTTGGCAAAGATATACTGACTTTTGTTAGTTTCCCTTTTCTGGATTTTATTAAAAGATGGTGCATGCATAAATCAAAGAATACAGGAAGAATACAAACTGGTAAAAATAAACAACAGAAAACTAGGTAGGTAAAGGAGACCAGGATTTATTTTATAAATGCAATACTCTTCATGAAAAAATTATTTCTATCAATTTTATGTCATATGTCAATTAAATTTTATTTTAGATTCGTTTGCAGAACTAATTATTCAAAGTAATATTTTATTACTTTTTAAATATATTTTGTAAGCAAATATTAATGTTCAGCATGTGCGTCTGTGGCAATACAGCACAGTGCCTAACAACAGGAACTTCGGAGCCACCCTGCCTATGATTTAATACGGACTTCTCTGCTTACCAGCTATGTAGTATTGAGCAAGTTACTTAACCTCTCTGTATCTCAATTTTCTCATTTATAAAATAAAAGACTGATAAAAATAGTACCTACCTCAATGCTATTGTGAGAGTTAAAATACACAGGGATCCGCTCACCTGGCTATGCTGCTGCGGCCACTGCGAGGCTGGGCCGCCCCGGCGCTGCGCTGCCGGGGGCAGGGGAGCCCCAGGAGCCCGGCCTCAGGCCCCAGGCGCGGAGGGTGACCGCGGGGCCTGGACTCAGGTAACGCGCGTCTTGGTCCCGTCTCCCAGGGGCCCCAAGCACCCCCCTACTCCCCGCCCCTGGGCTCCCGGAACCCGCGCGAGGCAGAAACACCTCTCCCAAGGCCGAGATTTCCCTCTCGGCTGAGGCGGGGCGGTGGCGGCCATCGGTACCCGGGCGCCAGGCCGCAGCGAGCGCTGGGGCCGTGGGGTTCTGCGCCCGGCTCTTGTTCCGCGATGGGCAGAGGGGCTTTAAAGAGCAGGACGGACCCCCTGCCCTCTGGGGCGGGGGCCGCTCTGAACAATCTGGCCCAAACTCGGGTTTCCTGGCCCGATTTTCGGCCTTGGGGGCGATGGGGACTGGGAGCTGCCTAAGCCGCTTCTCCTAGCACTCTGGTGCCAGCGTTGGGGGCGGGGGTTGGGTTACGCTCCCGGCGCTCTCCTGCCCTCCCCGGGAGTGGGGACCCACTCAGAAACGGGCGATTCTTATAGCCCAGTTCTGGCATCCGACAGCTGGCTGTTGAGAGATGCCTCAGAACCACCTGTGGGGCGGATGGGCAGTGATGCCCGCCCTGGGCATAGAGGAACACCTGGGTCTCAGGCCCAAACCCACGCCCGCTGCCCTCTCTTCCCCGTGCGCCACCAGTGGAGGCCGCTCTGCCTTTCCACTTGCTGAACGCCCAGCCTGTGAAGATCTAAACAGATGACATGTGGAAAATGCAAAGTATAATGTACTAAATAGAGAACAGGAAAAAGAGAAAAAATCAGTGATCTGTGTAGAGGGCAATATTGCAAGTGAGAAGACGACATGCCTGGAGTTCCTCTCTAAAGCGACAGACGTCGAGGTGTTAAGGGAGCCCATGTCCAAGTGGAGAAATGTCCGTGGCCACAATCCCCTGTGTCTGATGTATCACGATGCCTCTCACTGGGGCCTTACACTTCAGAAGTATGTGCAGCTCACCATGCTTGATACGCATACTCGTCCTCAGATGTCATCTGTACGGTTGATGGAGAG
>NW_022446501.1:0-2408 GCF_009761245.1 Sapajus apella | reverse complement strand
TGGGGGGACGGAGTTTCGCTCTTGTTACCCAGGCTGGAGTGCAATGGCTCGATCTCGGCTCACCGCAACCTCCACCTCCTGGGTTCAGGCAATTCTCCTGCCTCAGCTTCCTGAGTAGCTGGGATTACAGGCACACGCCACCATGCCCAGCTAATTTTTTTTTTTGTATTTTTAGTAGAGACGGGGTTTCACCGTGTTGACCAGGATGGTCTTGATCTCTTGACCTCGTGATGCACCCGCCTCAGCCTCCCAAAGTGCTGGGATTACAGGCTTGAGCCACCGCGCCTGGCTATTTATTTATTTTTTTAAGATGGGGTTTCACCATGATGGCCAGGCTGGTCTTGAACTCCTGACCTCAGGTGATCCACCCACCTCGGCCTCCCAAAGTACTAGGATTACAGGCGTGAGCCACCGCGCCCGGCACTTTATTTTATTTTTATTAATTTATTTTTTGAGATGAAGTCACTCTATCGCCCAGGCTGAAGTACAGTGGTGCAATCTTGGCTCACTGCAACCTCTGCCTCCTGGGTTCACGTGATTCAACTGTCTCAGCCTCCCAAATAGTGGGACTACAGGGGCCCGCCACCAAGCCCGGCTAATTTTTTGTATTTTTAGTAGGGATAAGGTTTTACCATGTTGGTCAGGCTGGTCTCCAACTCCTGACCTTGTGATCCGCCTGCCTCAGCCTCCCAAAGTGCTGGGAATACAGGTATGAGCTACCACGCCTGATCTTATTTATTTATTTATTTGAGACAGAGTCTCACTCTGTCGCCTAGACTGCAGTGCAGTGGCATGATCTCAGCTCACTGCAACTCTCAGCTTTCGGGTTCAAGTGATTCTTCTGCCTCAGTCTTCCAAGCAGGTGGGACTACAGGCACATGCCACCATGTCTCACTAATTTTTTGTATTTTTAGTAGAGACGGGGTTTCACTGTGTAGTCTGAATGGTCTTGATCTCCTGACCTCGTGATCCATCTGCGTTGGCCTCCCAAAGTGCTGGGATTACAGGAGTGAGCCACCGTGCCCAGCCTATATTTTTTTAATTAGCAGGGGTGGGTCTCACACACACAGCTACTCCGAAGGCTGAGGTGGGAGGATTGCTTGAGCCCTGGAGTTTGTTATAGTAAGCTATGAACACGCCACTGAACTCCAGCCTGGATGACAGAGCAAGACCCTGTCGGTTAAATAAATTAAAAAATAGGCCAGAACCAGGAGTGGACAAAAAAAAAAAAAAAAAAAAAATAGGCCAGGTGGGCTGGGCACAGTTGTCTGATGCCTGTAATCCCAGCACTTTGGGAGGCCGAGGTGGGTGGATCACCTGAGGTCAGAAGTTCAAGACCAGCCTAACCAATATAGTGAAACCCCGTCTCTACCAAAAATACAAAATTAAATAGGCATGGGGCGCATGCCTGTAATCCCAGCTACTTGGGAGGCTGAGGCAGGAAAATTGCTTGAACCCGGGAGGTGGAGAGTACAGTGAGCTGAGATTGCGCTATTGCACTCCAACCTGGGCGACTGGGTGAGACTCCATACCAAAAAAACAAACAAAAAACAACAATAACAAAACGTGTATGTGTGTGTGTGTGTATGGTTGCCATTGCCTGGAGAGGATAAAAGGAATATGTGTGTGTGTGTGCTTTATACTTTTTAACCTTTATATAAATAGAATCATACTATATATATATATATATTTATTTTTTTTTTTCTTTTTTTTTTTCCTGTGAGCCAGGGTCTTACTTTGTCACCCAGGCTGGAGTGCAGTGTTGCAATCTCAGCTCACTGCAATCCTCCTACCACAGTCTCCCAAGCAGCTGGGACTACTTGTGCTCACCACCATGGCTAATTTTTTTATTTTTTGTAGAGACAGGGTTTCACCGTGTTACCCAGGCTTGTCTTGAACTCCTACTAAACTCAAGTGATGCACCGGCTTCAGCCTCCCAAAGTGCTGAGATTACAGGCATGAGCCACGACGCCCAGCCCATTCCTGCTGGATTAAATATCTGGGTAAATGAGTCTTCTGGGCTGCTGGCCTCTCAGTCTCTTGATCTTCTCTCCTAGTCCATTCCTCTCTCCTGAATGCCTATTTCCTACCTTTTTTCTCCTCAAACTCCTAGTTTCTTTTTTTGTTTTTTTGTTTTTTTTTTTTTGAGACGGAGTTTCGCTCTTGTTACCCAGGCTGGAGTGCAATGGCGTGATCTCGGCTCACCGCAACCTCCGCCTCCTGGGTTCAGGCAATTCTCCTGCCTCAGCCTCCTGAGTAGCTGGGATTACAGGCACGCGCCACCATGCCCAGCTGATTTTTTGTATTTTTAGTAGAGACGGGGTTTCACCATGTTGACCAGGATGGTCTCGATCTCTTGACCTCGTGATCCACCCGCCTCGGCCTCCCAAAGTGCTGGGATTACAGGC
>NW_022446500.1:0-2408 GCF_009761245.1 Sapajus apella | reverse complement strand
CTCTCTCTCTCTCTCTCTCTCTCTCTCTCTCTCTCTCTCTCTCTCTCCCTCCTCTCTCTCTCCTCTCTCCCCCCCTCCATCTCCTCTCTCTGTCCTCTCTCTCTCTCTCTCTCTCTCTCTCTCCCCCTCTCCTCTCTCTCTCTCTCTCTCTCTCTCTCTCCCTCTCCCAGGCGCAACCCCCGACTCCCGGGTTCAAGCGATTCTCCTGCCTCAGCCTCCACAGCAGCTGGGACTACAGGGGCCTGACGCGACGCGACGCCCGGCTAATTTTCCTATATTTAGTAGAGAGAGACGGGATTTCACCACGTGGGCCACAACGGTCTTCACCTCTTGACCTCGTGATCCTTCCGCCTTGGCCTCCTGAGGCTTTCGCTGTGGGATTTCCATGGGACGGGCATGCATGCGTGCGAACTGACGGGGCTTTCCGGATCCATGTCCTGGCAGATGTCTCCGGCTCGGCGTCCCCCATATCGGCTGCCTGACTTTTATTTTTATTCTTGTTATAATTTTTTTTTCTCTCTCTCTCTCTCTTTTAAGCTGGGCTCGCCTTCCCACCCGTGTTGCTCAGTTCCTCAGGCTGGCTGACCTCGACCCTATGGGCTATTTCTTTTTTTTTTATTTTTTATTATTATTTTATTTTTATTATTATTATTTTTTATTTTTTTATTTTTTTGAGATGGAGTTTCGCTCTTGTTACCCAGGCTGGAGTGCAATGGCGCGATCTCGGCTCACCGCAACCTCCGCCTCCTGGGTTCAGGCAATTCTCCTGCCTCAGCCTCCTGAGCAGCTGGGATTACAGGCACGCACCACCCTGCCCAGCTGATTTTTTGTATTTTTAGTAGAGACGGGGTTTCACCATGTTGACCAGGATGGTCTCGATCTCTCGACCTCGTGATCCACCCGCCTCGGCCTCCCAAAGTGCTGGGATTACAGGCTTGAGCCACCGCGCCCGGCCTATTTTTTTTTTTTTTTTTTTTTTTAAAGACGGGGTTTCACCCTGGTGGTCACGCTGGTCTTGAACTCCCGACCTCAGGTGACCCGCCCGCCTTGGCCTCCAAACTGCTGGGATGACAGGCGTGAGCCACCACACCCGGCCTTGGCCTATTTCAACTTTAGTATTGCTGTTGTTGTTGTTCCTATTATTTTTGCGAGGTATGTGACGGAAGCTACTGCTACTTAGCTGTGTTCGGAAACTCCGTTCTTAGAACAAATTTTCATACTCCGTGAGAATTTCCCCTTGAAACGAGCATCTCTTGAAAGATGGAAACGATTTAAAAAATAAAGACAAAGACAAGAAGCACGCAGTGGAAGTTTCTTTGGCCGCCTCCCAGGGTGTACCTTGGACCCAGTGGCAGAGAGGCAGGGAGGGAGGGAGGGAGGGAGGGAGCCAGCGAGCAAGCTGCAGTGGGTTGGGTGGGTTAGATCTGGGGTTTTCGGTGCTAAATCCTCACGGGAGGCCCAAAAGGCCCGCCAGGAGCCTCCTCCCCAGGGGGACCGCATCGAGGCTGCTTTCAAATTTGCCACCGAGAGTTTCAGCAGATGGCCCCACAAGAAGGCTGGCTGCAGCTGGGGGTTGGGGGACGCGGTGGGGCTGGAAGGCTCTCTCCTTTTCTCCTGCTTCAGCCTTCGGTAGCTCGAATGACAGGCGCGCACCACCACGCCCGGCTACTTTTCCTATTTTCAGTAGGGATGGGGTTTTGCCATGTTGGCCAGGCTGGCCTCGAACTCCTGACCTCAAGTGGGTCTCCCAAAGTGCCGGGATGACGGGCGTGAGCCACCAGGATTTCACCCTTGAAGAGCAAGCGCGCGGGCCGGGTGCGGTGGCTCACGCCCATCATCCTAGCACTTTGGGAGACCGAGGTGACTGGATCCCATGAGGTCGAGAGTTCGACACCAGCCGGGGCAACATGGAGAAACCCCGTCTCTACTAAAAATACAAAATTTACCGGGCACGGTGGTACGTGCCTGTCATCCCAAGTCACTCGGGACACTGAGGCAGGAGAATCGCTGGAACCCAGGAGGCGGAGGTTTCGGTGAGCCGAGATCGCGCCACTGCACTCCAGCCTCGGCAACGAGAGCGGAACTTCGTGGGGGTGGGGGGAAGAAATGCCAAGTTTGGGAGTGAAAACTCGACCCCGAGGCAGGAGGGAGCGTGCTGCGAGCTGTCTTCTCCCCGTGAAATCCATGCTGTCTCCGGGAGCGTGGGGTTCACGGACCTTCGTTTCCCTGTCACAGGTATTGCCACTCTGAGGTGGTGGGTCTGGAGTCCACTGGGAAACGCTATGGACTGGACTTCTATCTTAGATAGGTCCCATCTCCACCCCTAGCCTCCGTCCACACGCCCCCGCCCCTGGTCTCCTCTTCCTCCTCTCTAGGGGAATTGAAGTTCCCGATGAACCCATGGGCGG
>NW_022446499.1:0-2410 GCF_009761245.1 Sapajus apella | reverse complement strand
TGGCCTGGCATTGACATGGTGATGTGGGGCTGGAGCATTGGGCCAGGCAGAAATCCACGACCTGAGAGACTAGAGAAACTGTGAGAAGAGGCTGGGCATGGTGGTTCACACCTGTAATCCCAGCACTTTGGGAAGCCAAGGCGGGTGGATCACCTGAAATCAGGAGTTCAAGACCAGCCTCACCAGTATGGTAAAAACCTGTCTCTACTAAAAATATAAAAATTAGCTTGGCATGGTGGTGGACTCCTATAGTCCAAGCTGCTTAGCAGGCTGAGGCAGGAGAATCACTTGAACTCAGGAGGCAGTGATTGCAGAGAGCCAAGATTGTGCCACTGCACTCCACCCAGGTGACAGATTGAGGCTCTGTCTAAAAAACAAAAACAGAGTGGAGCAGGAGCAGCAGTGCCCAGGAGGGAGGCTGGACTCCCAGCCCCTGCACCTTCCTGTCCAGGAAACTTGTTTTGGGACCATCACTTTGCTCTTCCTCTTGTGGCTCTCAGGAAAGCCAACCCCAACCAACAGGACCTGGGGAAACTGCTTAGTCTCTCTGACCTGTCCTTCTGGATCCCCGGGGTCTGAGGGCACCTGCTGGCAGTGGGCACAACAGAAAATCAGCCCCAGGTCTGTGACATTGGGCAAGTCACTTACAGAGTCTCATTCTCATCCATTCATTCATTCATTTGCCATGTGTCCATTCAGCAAAATGTCAGTGGCTAAGCACAGCACTCTCATTTTGTTTTATGGTTTTTTGGGGGAGCATTAAGAGAGCTGAGGGCAGCCGGGTACAGTGGCTCATACCTGTAATCTCAGCACTTTCTTCTTTGTGTCTCCTGATTCTTCTAAATCTGCATCAATGGTTTCGCTCTTCGGAAGCCTTTCCAGGCCTCATTCTGTGCAGCAGGCCTGGGCACACACAGTTGAAAGCAATCAGCCCTGTTCTCCAGGATCCAGTGCATGGGGACTCTGAGGCCTTCACATCCTGGATGGGGAGGGAAGGAGGAGGTGAGGGAGCCCAGCCAAGGGGCACAACAGGAGGCATGGACAGACCCACAACAGCTAAGAGGGAGCCAGCAGCGGGGAAGGGTATCTCTTTAAAAGGGCACAGCAGGTACAAAGACCTGAGCAACAGTGCAAAGCCTGCAGGCTAGAGTGTGGGGCTCTGGTGGGAATATGGTCTCAGCTTGCTCTGTGACGTGACTCCTGATAGGGCAGTGAGCCTCTCGAGGGTGGAGTCATACCCTGCTCATCTCTGTGTCCCAGCATGGCTGGGGCTGGGGCCGGCCACCTGCTTGTGAAGGGTTTGACTGTATTCAGACTGCTGGGACTGGACCCAGGAGGAATTGTACTATTGTGTGTGTGTGTGCATGTATGTATGTATATATGCATGTGTGCATGGATATGCGTGTGTGCTCATGTGTATGTGTGTGGACTTGCACATGAGTGTGCATGTGTGTATGTGTGTGTGCACATGAATGCATATGTGCCTATGTGTGTGTGAGTGCATGTGTCTGTATGAGTGTACATGAGTGTGCATGTGTGTATGCATGTATGTGTGTGGGGGGTGCATGTATGTGGGTATGTGTGTGCATGTGTGTGTATGGGTGTGTGTGTGCGCGTGTGGGGGAAGTATATGGGGGTGTAGGCATGTGGGGGTGTGTGGGTGTGAATATGGGTGTGTGTGCATGTGGTTGTGCATGTGAGTGGGTATCTGGTGTGTGTACATGCATGTGTGTACATGAGTGTGTGTATGTGTGCATGCATGTGTGGGTGTGCGTGTGGGTTTGTGTGTAGGTGAGTTTGGGTATGCATGTGTGTGTGTGCGTGTGGGGGCATATGTGGGGGAGTGTGCACGTGTGTGTCAGTATGGGCATGCATGTGTGTGCATGTGTGTGGGAATGTGGGGTTGTGAGTGTACCTACATGTGTGTGTTGAGTAGCTAGTGGTCACACTCACCTTTGGTGTAGAGATGCGCTTGTTAGGTGCCCTCTGCTTCTCTCCACCCCCATTCCATGACCCCCATTCCATTGAGCGTCCTCTCTAGTCTTAGGAATGACACTCCACGGTGGACAGTGAGAACACCCAAACGCTTCCTCTCTTGGCAGCCAGCAAATCTGCTGCTCTCTGGGCAAGACATGGGGCAGGCGGCAGGCAAGCAGGGAGGCTGAGCTTTTTGGAATCTTGAGTGGGGAACATCCCTGGAGATGACTCAGGCCCTGCACCTGGCTGGGTGTAAGACTTCCCTGTGAACTTAACATACAGTGTCTTGGCATGGTGCGGTGGCTCATGCCTATAATCCCAGCATTCTGAGAGGCTGAGGCAGGCAGATCATCTGAGGTCAGTAGTTCAAGACCAGCCTGACCAATATGGCGAAACTGTGTCTCTACTAAAAATACAAAAATTAGCCAGGTGT